>NC_081557.1:260921714-261202439 GCF_022355385.1 Mustela nigripes | reverse complement strand
TGCATTCCCACCAACAGTGTAGGAGGGTTCCCCTTTCTCCGCATCCTCGCCAGCATCTGTCATTTCCTGACTTGTTGATTTTAGCCATTCTGACTGGTGTGAGGTCAAAAATATTTTTTATAATGGCTTACTATGCATTTTTTTAGGACCTGAGCACAGAGAGGATAATGGATGTCATACCCATCTTATTACTGATGAATGTTGGAATGATTGATGACTTTTCCTCTAATAGTCACAGAGTAACTCCTGTCTTTATTGTTCTTCAAGTGTTTAAAGCTAAATGTACTCTAAAAATGTTTAGACCTTGCTAATTTGGTATTGCTGGTATTGGCTTCTTTTACAGATGAGCCTGAAGTCCTGACAGAGCCTCCAAGTGCCACAACCACTACTACCATAGGTATATCTGCAACATGGACAACCTTGGCAGGTTCCCATGGTAAAAGAAATAACACCATAACTACAACCAGTTCAAAGAGGAAAAACAGGAAAAATAAAATTACTCCAGAAAATGTTCAGATTATATTTGATGATCCACTACCAATCTCATATAGTCAGCCAGAGAAGGTAAACGGAGAGTCCAAGAGCAGCAGTACCAGTGAGAGTGGGGACAGTGATAACATGAGGATTTCCAGCTGCAGTGATGAAAGCAGTAACAGCAACAGCAGCCGAAAGAGTGACAATCATTCACCTGCTGTGGTGACCACCACCATGACCAGCAAGAAGCAGCCATCAGTTCTGGTTACATTTCCGAAGGACGAGAGAAAATCTGTTTCTGGCAAGGCTTCAATAAAGTTAGTTCTAATCTTCATATTTATTATTTATAGTATCATCATGAAATTCTTTGTTGCTGATTTTTTTAGTAAAAATAGCAAATTAACAATTGGCAAAACAAGGGTTTGTCTTTGTGCTAAAGAAGTCACAATTTCATTTTAACTGAAGAATAGGCTATTTTTGAAGTTTTTGTTAATAAAAGAGAAAATTTTTTTACTGTGTAACTTCTTTATTTTGGTTGTTAAATTTTAGCCCATGACAAGTATTGATTATGGTTTCTTAGGGGTCATTATAATTCAGCTCTGCTAATTTTGACCTCTAATTGACTCTTCATGTTATGCTAAATATTGAAAAGTGAGAAATAAGTTCCTCATTTGTTTACCGTATTTATTCTAAAAATAAATAAAATTATGTAATAGATTGCCTCTATCATTTAAAATTCTATATTTGTTCTATATTTAATTATTTTCCTCCCTCTGTTAAAGATTGTCAGAGACTGTCAATGAAGTAACCAGTAATTCTCTGTCTACTTGTACAAAATCTGGTCCATCTCCCCTTTCCTCTCCAAATGGGAAGTTAACAGTAGCAAGTCCTAAGCGTGGACAAAAGAGAGAGGAAGGATGGAAGGAAGTTGTAAGAAGGTGAGTGATTGTCCGTTTTTCTCATTCTTGTTACGGGAGGTGTTGTTTACTTACTGTTAGATTCATTCAACTATTCCAAAAGTTGCATATGAACTGGTGGCCCAAGGCTGAATCTGGCTAACAGAGAGAGAGAGAGCATACACCATATTCTAGATTTAAAAAAAAAAAGGAGGCACTAGTACTTCTAAAATTAGGAGATTTTACATAAAAAGTACAGAGACTTCACGAAAAAATTACAAGGATGATTGTGGTATTTGCTGGACTCCCAGGTATTGCTATTTGGTAGAGAACTAACTTAAATTCTTTAAGGTGATAGATTGTGTCTTACTCAGTTTTGTAATCTCAGAGCCCAGCATGTGGTATCTTCTACATGCTTGTAAATATTTGAAGAATGAATAAGTATTGGTTTTAAACTGCTCTTGTCTTTAAGCAACATGATGCCTTTATTTAAAGGATTTTAGAACTGAAATATTTGGTTCTGTTTTGCTTGGGATTTTTTGAATTATGTCTCAAAAAGTAAAACAGTATCTCAAACTAAAAGGTAGTAAGATACCAAAGAGGATCTATTGTAAATCTTTAATGGCCTATTTTAAAGAACTTCCCAGAAATTCCAACAAATACTTAAGCTTTTGAATATTTGAAATAAGAGCTATAATGAGCCAAACTTATTCCTCTTAATCCCAAAATGCACTGTTTGGTTTTTTGTTTTTGTTTTTGTTTTTTTCATATTATTGACCAAGGCCTGCCCCTACCACCATGTCTATCTTCATTGGTCTCTGTGTCTCTATCTTCTATTCATTCTCATGTACACACACACACACACACACACGCATTCATGTATATACATTCTGTTGAACTAACTAAAATCAATCGCAATATTAGAGTACTATCTATCTAAAAGTAAGGTAATTCAGTTTTTCTGCATGTATTTTACACTGTGGTATACTAAGAACTTCTTAATTAATTTGAAAGTAATGATCTCTGACTGATTATTTTGCCCTTTAGAGAAAAAAGGAATTACCAAGTAACTTAGTTATGTATATAAAAGGGCAGGGGTCATAGCTAGCCTTTTAAAAAATGTAACATTTTAATATTTAATCTACCATTCTAAATAAACAATGTACTTGTTCAATAAAGCATAGTTGGCTCATTCTCTTTATTGAGAATTACACTGTATTTCTTTTAGAAGCATCCTTTTTTTAGGCTGGTCAGAAATGTATATGTACCTTTTCTAAAGTGTGAATGTTTAGAACTGTAAAGCAGTTTTGCAAATGTTAAGACAGGTTTTGTCTTTTTGAAATTTGAGCAGGCTCTTCTCTTTCCTCACACCATTAAACATCCTTTAGCAAGCTTCCAGGTTGGTGGATAATCATTTTAATGCCTCTAAAAGAATGAAAGGAAACAATGCATTTTTAATATCATTCTTTCAGTTACATATTAGACAATAAAAAGAATGTGAGTCAAACACCCAGAAATACCCACAAGAAGCCTTTCTGTTTCCTCAGGCTCAAATTAGGTGCCCAACCAGTGTGTCTTTACGACACCCTATTAGAGCACCTGTGGCATGCTGTTGTGGCTTTCCCCCTTGCTGTCTGCATAGTCAATATATATGGGCAGGAACCTATGTTTATCTTATTTGCCATTAGTATTTGCATTAACACAGTGCATGTCTACACAGTATGTGCTTTATAGTTCTTAATGAAAGATGAAGGTAAAAAAAAATTACCGGTTTTGGTAATGAGATGAAAAGCTGTGGTTAAACACTTGGCTTGTGTGCTCTCTCTCTCTCTGTCTCTGTCTCTCTCTGCTGTCACTGTTAGTTGCCTTTTATCACCTAAAGCAAGAATAGATAGAGGCTGACTCTATCTGTATTTACAGAAATGTATTTTAGTAAGCCTCTTTCCTCATATTTTAATCATAACTGCTGATACTAATGATAAACTTAATTTATCTTTGCAACTTTTAAACAGGTCAAAGAAAGTATCTGTTCCGTCAACTGTGATATCCAGAGTGATTGGAAGAGGAGGCTGTAATATTAATGCTATCCGGGAGTTCACTGGTGCACACATAGATATTGATAAGCAGAAAGACAAGACAGGAGACCGGATAATAACTATAAGGCAAAACTTTGTCTCTTATATTTTCTCCTTCTGTGTTTTATCACACTGTACCTTAATGAAGTACAAGTATTTTGAATTTCTGGTGGATCTTTGTATTTAATAGCGTACTTTTTTAAATGGGAATTCGATTAGTATGAGAGAAGACAACCTTTACAGTTCTTTTCCTCTAATTCATGTGCTCTTGTGAAATATTTTAAAGTGCTTTAAAAGAATTTTTCGTGTGTGTGTGTGTGTGTGAGAGAGAGAGAGAAAGGTTTAGATAATCTTTTCCTTACATAAACTTTTCATATGGCATTCTTAAAATTTTATTGAGACTTTTTAAGAGGGAATAGGTTTCTCACCCATTTTAAGCAATAAGTTTCCCTTTCTTCCCTTACTGGCTTTTGAAATTTATTATTCTAAGATTGTATCCTTAGAATATGAACTCAGTCATAGATAGAGATCTGTAGTAGATATTTGTCTTGTATTGAATATGTCTATTCCTGAATACTCTTAAAATAAACATACGATATTCTAAGAAATCATAAGTTTGGTTGTGAGAGGCAGGTGCCCCATTGCAGATTCTACTAGTTCTATAACCTACTTCGGAGGAAGCAGTTAGCCCCTTCTGTTTTGTGCTTAACCTCCTCTCCTATCTTGTTTTTCCCTCTCCTGGGATAGGTGGGCAGTCACAACCTGCCTTATCTAGAGAAAAGGAAAGTAGATATCCTTTAGGAGTAATTTCCCCCTTAGGGTTTCCATAAGGCTTTCCTTGCAGTCAGATTATCTTCCTGAAGATCCTGAAGTTTGACCTTATGGCCATTGTTAGCATTATCAAGATTCCACTCGCATTTTGAGACACCTTCCCAGAAGAATTATAAAAATTGTTCTACTAATAGAGATTAGTCATAGATGGGGTCATCTTAGGTACCAGGATTTAAAATAAAATACTATTTTCTTACTCAGTTTTTTTTATTGTTGTTGTTGTTTACTTATATTGCTTTTAACTTTGATCAGCTGTTTGACTTTACAATATCATCATGGATTACATAGGCTTTTGAGTATAGTCGTTTCTCTAACTAATGTATTTTATGGTAGGAAAATGACCTTTTTTTGAAAAGTCACTATCCCTTTGGAAAATACAGTGGCACGTCAGGGCAGTTGATTGCTTTTCAGAATATCTTAAGAGTAGTTAGAAGATTGCTGCTTAACTTTTATTATTCTCTGTATGTATGTTTACACATACTTGAATGAATTTAGGCTTCACCTATTTAAATGTAGGGGAAATTGGGCCTAATTTCTTTTTTTGGTCAATTTACAGGGGTGGCACTGAATCAACAAGACAAGCGACTCAGTTGATCAATGCTCTGATCAAGGATCCAGACAAAGAAATTGATGAACTTATTCCAAAGAATCGTTTGAAAAGCTCCTCAGCAAATTCCAAAATAGGGTCATCAGCACCTACCACCACTGCTGCTAACAGTTCCTTAATGGGAATTAAAATGACGACTGTAGCTCTGTCATCAACATCTCAAACTGCCACAGCACTCACTGTGCCTGCAATTTCTTCTGCATCTACTCATAAAACCATTAAGAACCCGGTAAATAATGTGAGGCCTGGTTTTCCAGTTTCTCTTCCATTAGCATATCCTCCTCCACAGTTTGCACATGCTTTGCTTGCTGCTCAGACTTTCCAGCAGATCCGTCCACCAAGGTTGCCCATGACCCACTTTGGAGGTACTTTTCCACCAGCTCAATCCACTTGGGGTCCTTTTCCTGTCAGGCCTTTGAGCCCTGCCAGAGCTACTAACTCGCCTAAGCCTCACATGGTGCCTCGCCATAGCAATCAGAATAGCAGTGGTTCTCAGGTGAATTCAGCAGGTTCTTTAACTTCAAGTCCAACAACTACAACCAGTTCATCAGCTTCAACGGTGCCTGGTACATCTACAAATGGCAGTCCAAGTTCACCTTCTGTCCGAAGGCAGCTTTTTGTCACCGTTGTGAAGACATCCAATGCCACCACCACAACAGTCACAACGACAGCAAGCAACAACAGCACTGCACCCACAAATGCCACATATCCTATGCCTACTGCCAAAGAACACTACCCAGTATCATCCCCATCTTCCCCATCACCACCAGCCCAGTCAGGAGGGGTTTCTAGAAACAGCCCTTTGGATTGTGGAACAGCATCTCCCAACAAAGGGGCATCTTCCTCTGAACAGGAAGCAGGTAGTCCACCAGTAGTAGAAACTACAAACAGTAGACTTTCAAACAGCAGCAGTTCTTCTGGGAGTTCATCAGTTCATTCTGCTCAGCAACAGCCTCCGGGATCTGTTTCTCAGGAGCCAAGACCACCTCTTCAGCAGTCTCAGGTTCCTCCCCCGGAAGTTAGAATGACTGTTCCTCCTTTAGCAACAACAAGTTCTGCTCCAGTGGCGGTGCCTTCTACTGCCCCAGTGACTTACCCTATGCCTCAGACACAAATGGGATGCTCCCAGCCTGCTCCTAAAATGGAAACCCCTGCTATTAGACCACCCTCCCATGGCACAACTGCCCCTCACAAGAATCCAGCTCCAGTGCAGAATTCATCTGTTGCAGTCCTCAGTGTCAATCACATTAAAAGACCTCACAGTGTTCCCTCTTCTGTCCAGCTACCTTCAACCTTAAGTACACAAAGTGCTTGTCAAAATTCAGTACATCCAGCAAATAAGCCTATTGCTCCCAATTTCAGTGCCCCCTTACCATTTGGGCCCTTTAGCACATTGTTCGAAAACAGCCCTACTTCTGCTCATGCCTTCTGGGGAGGATCTGTTGTTTCATCTCAGTCAACACCAGAATCTATGCTATCAGGAAAATCCTCATATTTGCCAAATTCAGATCCTTTACATCAGTCTGATACTTCCAAAGCTCCAGGTTTTAGACCACCATTACAGAGACCCGCTCCAAGTCCCTCAGGTAAGTTCATACTTTCTCACATTCTGCAGCTTCTGATTTATACAAGTGATAGGAAAACTCTTGGTCATTTTCTAATAATTTTATTCTATGGCTGGGCCAGATAGAGGTTGTTGAATCCACTTACCTCCAATGCTGTTTGAGTAGGAGATGTGTTGAGTATGGCATTTAAAAAAAAAAAAATCTTTTTAGAAGCCACAGTGGCTTTTATCTTGAATTTCCCATAAATAAATTTATCAAGTATATTTTTCTGTCTCAGATAAAACAGTCTCTTATGTTTGCATTTAATAAGAGAATGCCATGAGAAGTTTTATTTAAAAAATAATAAATCTTTTAATTTTTAATTTTTTTAAAAGATTTTATTTATTTATTTGACAGAGATCACAAGTAGGCAGGGGCAGGCAGAGAGAAGCGGGGGCAGAGAGCCCGATAAGGGGCTCGATCCCAGGACCTTGGGATCATGACCTGAGCCAAAGGCTGAGGCTTTAACCCACTGAGCCACCCAGGTGCCCCGTAAAATAATAAAGCTTTTTAAAATTTGATTTCATTTCTGTCTTTTTTGTTTTTAAAATGATGAGAAAAATACAGAGCTACATAGTTTTTATAGTTTTGATAAGGTAGCTGCTAATCACATATGTGCTATTTAAATTAAAATTAAATAAAATGAGAAATTTCCTCTCAGTCAAGCCGGCCATATTTTTTAAAATTTGTTTTCCAATTTTATTACAATAAAACTGACATCACTGTATAGGTTTAAGGTATACAAGATAATGATTTGACTTACATATATTGTGAAATGATTACCATAATAGGTTTAATTACCATTCATCATCATATAGATGCAATAAGAAAAAAGGAAAAAAAAATACTTTTCCTTGTGATGAGAACTCTTAGGATTTTACTCTTGCTTTAACAACTTCCATACATATCATGCAACGGTGTTAACTGTAGTCATCATGTTGTACATTACATCCCTAGTACTTATGAACCCTATACCTGGAAGTTTGTATCTTTTGATCACTTTCCTCCAATTTCCCTTCCTCCTATTCCCCACCTCTGGTAACCACAAATCTGATCTCTTTGTCTATGAATTTGTCTGTTTTTAGATTCCACATAGGTGAGATCATACAGTACTTGTCCTTCTCTATCTGACTTATTTCACTTGCCATATTGCCCTCAAGTTCCATCCGTGTTGTGGCAGATGGCAAGATTTCATTGCGTTTTAGGCTGAATAATATTCCTGTGTGTGGGTGTGCACACACATGTGCATGTGCATCACAGCATCTTTCTTTATTCGTCTGGTGAGGAATGTCTTAGCTATTGTAATAATGCTCCTGTGAACTTAGGAATGCAGGTATCTTTTTGAGTTAGTGCTTTTGTTTCCATTGGATATATTCACAGAAGTGGAATTGCTGGATCATATATACCAGTTCTGTTTTTTTGGTTTTTTTTTTGAGGAATCTCCATACTGTTTTCTATAGTGGCTCTAAGCTGGCCATATTTGAAGTGCTTAATAAGCACATATAGCTAGTAGCTGCCATAATGGACAGTACAGATATCAAATAAATTTATTATCATAGAAAGTTCTATTAGACAATGCTGATATTTCTAGAGGATTTAAAGATCTCCCGGTTTTGAATGGTTGCTTTTTTTTAAAATTTTCTACTTTGAATGTTTTTTAGATTTATGGAAAAGTTCTATAATTACCCCAACTTTCCCCAATGTAAATATTTTATATAATCCTTTATTTATTAAAACCAGGAGATTAATATTGATGCAGTATAATTAACTAGACTGCAGACTTTATTCAGATTTCACAGGTTTTTTCAGTAATGTTCTTTTTCTGTTGCAGTATCCAGTCCAGGATACCAAGTTGCATCTAGAGCTATATGTTTTAATATGAACATTGCAAATAAATAAAGATATGCCATTCCAGAGATAGACAAACTATCACCGGTGGGCCAAATATGGCCTGCTGTCTGTTTTTACATTTGTAACTTTTTAAAAACTGAGATTCAATAATAGTGTAAGATTTTTTTAATGATTTAAAAAAATTTTTTTAAATAATAATAGGTGACACAAAAAAATAGGAAATTAAAACTTCAGTGTTCATAAATGAAGTTTTATTGGGGCACAGCCTTGTCCAGTCATTTACATATTGTGTTATAGCTACTTTCATGCTCTAATGGCCTGAAAATACTGCTGCTCAGCCTTTTGCAGAAAGGTTGCCAGTCTGTGTTATTGTAGAGATGACATTCTGGGACCAAAAATTTCTAAATTTAATGTGGACTGGATGTTATTTTGCCTATTTCTGTGCCATGTGAATACAGTGTAATGAACATGGTCAGTATGGGGACTGATGGAAATATTTATGTGTACTTTAAAGATAACATAATTTCTCTTGAGTACTGAAATGTTAAAATAAATATAATTTTAAAATAAATTTAATTTTAAAAGAGCATTATATACTAATACACTGGAAATGTTTTTATATTTCATTTTTATGATTGTTGAAATTTACTGAAAATACTTTTCAGAAAATATGAAATCTAGCTACTGTGTTGAGATCTAGACTAAAATTAAGATTTAGAGGAAAAAATTCTTACTTTGTGGAAAAGTATAGGAAAAAAGCTAGCTCTATAAGGGAGGTGAGGTTTTTGGGGGGGTGTACAGTTCATTAGACCAAAATTAACATTGAAGTGTAATTTTAGAGTCCATTGGAGGGGAATATTACTTGATTCGGGTCAATAAAACAGGCATATTTGCCTTTACAACTGAACCACTATATTTACACTCAAGAAAATTAACATTAATTCAGCAGTACCACTCCGTGTTCAGTACCATCATACCACATACACCCGTTATGCCTGTGCGTTTCTTTTTTTTCCCTTTTGATCCAGGATTCAATCAGGGTTTACACATTGCTTTTGCCTGTTAGGTCTCCGAGGTCTCCCCCAGTCTAAAATATCTTACTACCTTCCTTTGTTTTTCTTGACATTGAATCCTTTGCAGAGTCCAGTTGTTCTGAAGAATGTCCCACATATTAGATTAGATTCTTCTGTTTTCTAAGTCCATGATTACATTCAGGTCAAACATTTTTGGCATAATCATTGGATGGGTGATGTTTTGAACCTCAAACTGCATTGCATCAGGACGCATTCAATGAAGATTGTTTCTCTATTACCTATTACAAAGAATGGCCACTTAAAGTGCTCATCAACAGATCTGTCCGTAGTAGAAGGATAGCCATGTTTTTTTCCCTCTGTAGTTTTTTTTAAGACTTGATTTTTTTTTTTTTTTTAAATAGCACATTTAGGTTCACAGAAGAGTATAGAGGAAATTGAGAGAAAAGTGCAGAGATGTCCCAGATACCTCCTGTCCCCAACAGTCATAGCCTCTTCCATTATCAACATTCCCCACCAGGAGTGGGACATCTGTTAGAATTGATGAACCTACATTAATTTGTCATGACCATGCAGAGTCTGTGTTTTACATTAGTATTTACTCTTGGTGTTGGTACATTCAGATGTCCAGTGGGTTTGAACAAATGTCCAGTGACATGGATCTACCAGTATAGTAACATACAGAGTATTTTCAGTATCTTAAAAATTGTCTGTGCTTTGCCTAATCATTCTCTCCCTCCCCCTGAGTATTTTGAAAGATAAAATTTTATATAATTCCTTGGCCATTAAGCCAATTTAAATTCCAATGTTGATATGAAATCTACATGTATTCTATAATAACTAATTAAAATATCAGATATTAAAGTTAAATACAAAAATAATTTTCCTTGGTAATTGTTTTTTTTTATAGTTATCTTTAGAGAGAGGGAAATAAATGATGAGTCAATAGACTGGGAGAATAAGCAAGGAGAAATATTTTTAGCCATCTAAAATATTTGGGGTATTAGGGACCTCTTGGAATTGTTTTTTTTTCCTCCTACAAGTAACAATTATAAATTCTCTTCTAATTCTAGGTATTGTCAATATGGACTCGCCGTATGGTTCTGTAACACCTTCTTCTACGCATTTGGGAAACTTTGCCTCAAACCTTTCAGGAGGTCAGATGTATGGACCTGGGGCACCCCTTGGAGGAGCACCCACAGCTGCTAACTTTAACAGACAACATTTTTCCCCACTTAGTTTGTTGACTCCATGTTCATCAGCATCGAATGGTGAGTACTTTATGTTGTAATTCCATAAGAAGAGTTTGTGTATATGTTTCCTGAAAAGCAAAAGGTTTTAAGTAGGAAAAGGCAAAGTAAAAAATGATTTAAGAGCTATGAGCAAGTCTTGAATATATCAAGACTAATGAAATGGGAACATAGGAGCAAACATTTTTGTATATAGCAAATGATTAAAGTCTGAAATAGGGATGCTTGGATGACTCAGTCGTTAAAGGGTCTGCCTTCAGCTCAGGTCATGATTCCAGGGTCTTGGGATGGAGCCCCGTACTGGGCTCCTTGCTCAGAGGGAAGCCTGCTGCTTCTCCCTCTCCCAGTTCCCCTGCTTGTGTTCCCTCTCTCTGTCAAATAAATAATTAAAAATAAATAAAAAGTCTGAAATACATCATTATTTTTTAGTGATTTTACCTACTTGATTTTTTTCTTAACTCCTCTTAAAATTAATGTTTATCCCTAAATGTATAACGGATCTGGGTTAGTGTCTTCTGAGTATGTTGAGCTGAAATTAAACCATCATAGGAATACAGATTTCTTAAGATATATACATATAGATGATTCATATTCACTTACTTACATATAAAAATAAGGATAGTTTTTTATTTTTATGTTCATGAAAAAAGAGGAATTGGGAGAAAAGGAGTTAAAATTGCAACATGACTACTCATTGAAAAGTGTTAACCTGAAATTTTTTGGCAGTTAATCTTTAAAATAGAATGGATTCTTAGAAGCAGAGAATGTTTTTAAGTGTAATAAAAACATACTTATTGATATTAATGTTTATTACTTTAGATGGTAATATTTATTACTTTAGGAAATAAACTCAGAAATTTTTGGATGAAATTCACAAAGTATGATAGGTTGTTTTGCCCTGTAAATTCAGTGTGTGGGCTTTTCATTTTTTTGTTTGTTTGTTTTTTAATTTTTTTGGTTTGGCTTTATGTTCAGTTGATTTTGTTTTTGTTGAAATGCATTAACAATGCAATGATATAGATTAGGTTTTCTAATCCATTGCTGATAGAGAATGTCATTGAAGTCATTAAAATTTTCAGTGATGCATTCCCACAACTTTTTATTTCAAAAATTTTCAGAAATTTTCAAACTCACAGAGAAGTTGCAAGAATACTTTAAGAAGCATTCATATTCCTTTTGATTGGTAATTTCTTAAAATTTCCAATTTTTTAAACATTTTGCTCTGTTTTCTCTCTTTGTTTTTTTTTATTATTGAACCATTTGAAAGTAGGATTCAGATATAATACCTAATACCTAAGACCTAAAAGCTTCAGTGTGCATCTTAAAAGTATGGACATTTTCTTACACAACCACAGTATCATTGTCACATAGTTAATGTATTAATTTAGTAATATCATGTGATATTCAGTCCCTATTCAAATATCCCCAGTTGTCCTAAAACAGTTTTTATAGATTTTTTCTTCCCTTTTGAACCATGAATCACTCAAGGTAAATGTATCACATTAGACTATGTCTCTCAAGTCTAACTTTAAAGAAATAATTTTAAACTTGTAAGAATAGTACAAAGAATGCTTATATATTTTTCTCAGCTTCACCAATTGTTAACATGTTGCCACATTCCTCTCTCTCCCTGCAGTATATTTCTGGGTGTGTGGGTGTGTAGAATTTTTTTTCTGTACCATTTTAGAGTTAGTTGCGGATATCAACCGATTCTGCCTTGAATACCCTAAATGATAATATTTCTTAAAAACAAGAACATTCTGTCCACAGCTATGGTACAGGTGGCAAATTGTGCATTGGACAATACTATCCATAATATTCCATATTCACTTTTCACCAGTTGTCCCAATAATATTTTTTATTTCCTCTCATCCAAGATTCAAATCAGGATCACAAATTGCATTCAATTCCATGTCTTTTTAGTATCAAATGATCTGGACTGTTCCTTCAGCCTTCTTTGTCTTTCAGAGAAGGACTTTGGAAGATTACAGATCAATGGTTTGGTAAAATTCCCCTTAATTTTGTTTTTCTGATATTTCTTCAGGATTAAATTTAATTTATGTGTTTTTGACAGGAATATTACTATATGGTCAATGTTGTATCTTTCTTTCAGTACATGATATTGCACAATATGTTAGTTTGTACCATTATTGGTGCTGTTAAATTTGATCATTTGGTTAAGATCATGTATGCCAGGTTTCTGTACTGTCAAATTATCATTTTTCCCTTTGTAATTAATAAGTAATCTATGGAGAGTTTCTCTGACACTATGTTCTTAACTCCTCATCAGACTTTGAGACAGTGTAATAAGGGAACAGGCAAAGCAGTAGTACGTGTTTGAGTAAAAATAATAGTTTTGCTTTTGTAATCAGGTTAATGCTTATAAATTCCAAAAAAAAATTAACTTTGATGAAGGAAAAACACTAAAATTGAGCATAAATGGAAACAAACTTACCTGTGTTTCAAGTTATTGACACAAACCTACTAAATAAAAAAAAAACAATCCAAAAAAACTCTTAAACCATAGTATTTTATGGGGCACCTGGGTGACTCAGTGGGTTAAGCCTCTGCCTTTGGCTCGGGTCATGATCTCAAGGTCCTGAGATCGAGCCCCACATTGGGCTCTCTGCTCGGCGGAGAGCCTGCTTCCTCTTCTCTCTCTCTGCCTGCCTCTCTGCCTACTTGTGATCTCTGTCAAATAAATAAATAAAATCTAAAAAAAAAACAAAAAAAAAAACCATAGTACTTTATATGCCCTCAGTTTAAAGACAAAAAGATTTCAAACAAATCTCGCAATTCTACATAGGACATTGGATTTGTATAATGTTATGGATAAGCAATTCTAAAATTATGGGGTTTATTGTAGGATTGAGCAAGTGAGTTTATTAATGATACAATTCACAGTCCTCACTGTGAGAAGAGGTGGTGTGAAATGGAGTAAGGCAAAGAAGAACCCTATGGAATTGGATTCGATTTAGATGATCAGTGTGAACTCATGATTTTTCAGTTACCTGTATACTGGAGTAAATCATATGAAGTTGCTCTTTTTCCACCAGCTCTATCTACTGAAAGGGCCCAGAAGCAATTAATGTTCATCAGCAGTGAGCACATCCAGTGCCAGATCTATCTGTTAAATATGTCTGTCTACTGAAAGAAACTAGGCTTTCTCGATGAAATAGCTGACTCAAGAGCTGGGGCTTACAGGGAGCCGGTGAAGTCTTAGGTGTCAGAGAGTACTTAAGTGCTCAAAATTATGGGGACATGTCAGGACACATGAAGCAGCTTGAGAGAGACTCCCACTGGCCAAATTCAGGAAAATTTGACCAACAAAGTGAATAATGGCTGCTCACTGGATAAAGTCTAAGAATCCATAAGTCCATAATGATTAAGGTTTTTTTTAATTTTTTCATTAAAAATTGTTTTTAAGAATTTAAGATTTTAGAATGGAAGGGAACTCTCTTACAGTGTAAGGACAGCTCATACATATAGAAGGAATTATAATTAGAGTCTTTGTTTTACAATCATTTAAGTGATTGATTTACGCAAGACTCCCGCTTTTACCTCTAATACTGAATTTTTAACTAGTCTGCATTTTCCTTAATATAAATTTTAATACTGTTACTTTTTTAGTGACCATTTAGTTTGTTTTGTCAGACTTTCAGCTTTTTTTTAGGTAATCTGTTCACATGAATGTAGCTTTGTGTTTTCATTTATTCCAGTCTTTCAAAATTTTGTTTTCGGTGTTTATGTACATAGTTTCCTTAAGAGTTGCCATTCTGGATGCTGTTGTAGAACTAACTGTGGAGGCATGTGATTTACTTTTCATAATATATTTGTCTGGTTTTATGTACTTGAACAGGTTCTGTCATATTTCTCCATATAGTCTGTTCCTCTTCTCATTCCCTCTCCTTTAGGATATAAAGATGTTACTAGGACCCTGACAAATTAAGTTGGGATGTGGGGGACAGATTTATCTGTTAAAATTTTTTAAAGAAAAATTTTAAATTTTTTTTTAAAATATTTTTCAGAAAGGAAAAAAAAAATCCTTTCTTTAGGCCCAAGAACAATAGATTGGTGATGCCCAAGAACCTTCTCCATGTAAAAGGCTGGGCAGAGATCTCCCGAACCCTTACTCCATTCATACTGTTAAGATCTCTCCTACCAACACTGCCGACTCGTGCATTGGTTACTGGCTGTCGTCTGTGAGTTTCAGTTCTGGGCACATTTAGTCAATGGGCCATTTTGACATTCAGTCCTTAGAAAACTGTTATCAGATCAAAAAGCAGTAAAAACAAAATTTTGAAAGGAAGGAAGTAATTTTACGTTGTGAGCCAGGACACGTCATGTGAGTGTAGAGCTGAAATAATACGTTTACAAAATAGCACTCCCCCTTACAACGTATGTTCCATGCTGGTATTTTCTATTCTATTTTCTGTAACCTTTAAAAAATTTTTTGTAAGCTAGTCATGACCAACCACATTCATCTTGATGGCCTGAACAGAAAGATGAAGAAAGTACAGTAATTTTCCTACAGGAGTATTTTTTAAATTTGTAAGTCACATTGCTCTTTCATTTTGAATTCAGGACCTGTTGTCATTTCAAAACTGAAATTGATTTACCATGAAGCCAGTGAAGCTTCAGCTTCAGGGTGCCTTTTTTACAAGGGACCCTGCCAAGGTCCTATACCTAATTTTGTGTTTGCAGTTTGGTATTCTTTTTCTAAAGAAGGTTCCCAAAATTGTATTAAGAGTGCACACAACTTCTAAAACCTGTTTTTTCTTAAGTATATAGTTGGCATATTTTAAAACAACATGATGACTCTGAATTGAATTTTGTGTTTTTTTCTAATTCTATAATTAGAGATGAGAAAAGAGAATTATTATAATTATAAATTATTATAATAATTCTGTGCTTTTTATGACAAAGAACGTAGACCCACCAAAGGAATCTCAAAGAAAATGGTACTGACTTTTAAAGGACTGTCTGGAGACCCATGCAGGATTTGATCCAGGGCCAGCTTCAGAGCCATTCGGCTATTCCTTCTCTCTCTCTTTAGAGGATTTATGACAGACTCATGGTCTGTGTCTTGTGAGTCTCTTCTGTTTACTTCCTCTTTGCCTAGCCTCCTTCATAATCTCATCTTCTATATGGTCCTCAAAGATTCAATTCATAATTAGTTAAACCAGTTTTTCTTTTTTTCATCAATTGTACCGTTCTGAATGAGGAATATGATTTGCTTACCGCCTGTGTTCAGGTCAGGCCATGTCAGACATAGACTGCTGCTAGCCTGAAATGAATTACTCTTCAGTCAGACACCTGTCATTAATCCAGTAAGCTTGCAGGGAAGAAGCAGAAAACTGTCTCCTGATAAAAGTATGGCTGTGAAGTGGGCAAATTTCTTAAATGGAGGCTTGTCTTTAGGCAGGCCTAGTTACTCCATTCATTTAAACAGAATATAGAGGGTATTTTGCTTTGCTTTTGCTTTTGGAAGATTCAGGAAAGGGAAGAGAAACTAGATCTGACACTGACCAATAGGGTAGGTTCCCAGGATGAGTCTAGGAGAGGTAGAATTCATTTGTCTGTCCTATCTGTCCATCCTTCCTGCCAGCTTGCCACCTTGGACTTTGTCTTGGCAAAGTTGTTCTGGGTTGATCCTTCTCAGGTTTGTAAATGTGTCCTTTCAATACACAATTTAAAAAACAAAACATTAGGGCACCTGGGTTGCTCATTCATTAAGCATCTGCCTTTAGCTCACTCAGATCATGATCCCACAGTGCTGGGATCGAGTTCCGCATTGGGCTCCCCACTCAGCAGGAAGCCTGCTTCTCCCTCTCCTACTCTACCTGCTTGGGCTACTTCTCTCACTGCCTCTTTTCTCTGTCAGATCAATGTAAATAAAATCTTTAAAAAAAAAAAAAAAACTTTATTTATCCCTTGTGTTCCTTATATGTTCCGGAATATTCTTTCATTTCTACTGCTTTCCTGAATTTTTTCATTGTTTCCAGTTTTACTAATTCTGAATTACGCTGTTCTTTCCTATGTTTTCCTTTCATTTCTTTCAGCTCACATTGGAATTTTATTTTATTTTATTTTATTTTTTTTTTTGGAATTTTAGAGTATAGCTTTGTTTCTGATACACCTGATATTAGAATACAGCTTTCTTCTTGGCTGGCTTTTACTATCTGTAAAATGTTCTGGGTCCATATCTCTTAGTTCATATAATAACTTTGTATGGAATTTGATTGCATTTCTATTCTGTTTTACAATTTTAAATTAAATAAACTTTCCTGAATTTTTAGAAAGGATACATGGATCAGTTACCTTCTTTAGCTTAAAGGCTCTAGAATTTGGTGATTTAGGCAAGTATGCAAAAATATGGCCTTAATACTTTATTAAATCTGGCTTTGTTATCCTTACCCTCCCACTACCCCCACTCTTGACTGGATCTTTTGTCTGCTTTGCTTCTATTGTCCCTTTCCTGCTCAACTTGGAATATGTTCCCGGAAGTTTCTTAGTAGTGTGAAGCTTTATCGTGGAATGAGTCTTCAGCAGATGTTTTTGAGAGTTCATAGGGTCACTATTGCTCCAGCTTCTTCAGACCTTTTTGTTAATTCCTTGCAATGACCATGCATAGGCAGAACTCTCCCAGTTTGACCCGCTCTAATCAGACTGGCCTGCTCTCTCCTTTTCTTTGAGTACCTTTGACTGTTTTGTTCTCCTGTTCTGTTCTTGGGTCTGGAGAACTGCTTCTTTCCACACAGATGTTGATACCACAGAGGTCTTGTAGCCATCAGTGATTTGTCCCCATTTACTCGTATCTTTTGATTCGTTTGGATATATTTTTTAAAGATTTTGTTTATTTATTTGACAGAGAGACTGTGAGAGAGGGAATACAAGCAGGGGGAGTGGGAACAAGCAGGGGTGGTGGGAGAGGGAGAAGCAGGCTTCCCACTGAGCATGGAGCCTGATGCGGGGCTTGGGTCTCCATCCCAGGACCCTGGGATCATCACCTGAGCTGAGGGCAGATGCTTAACAACTGAGCCCCCCAGGTGCCCCTATTTTGTTAGTTTTGTTATAGATGTTATCCAGAGGTGTTTGGCTTTGCTAACTTGGTAGCTTGTTTTTATGGAAAGATTTTGGAAGAATCACAAGTTGTGCTGCTATACCTCCATCTTAGAATTCCTTCTTACACCAGTGCAGTTTTAAGGTGAATTTAGAAATAGATATAATTATTCAAAGACACATACATGGCTTTTCTATTTTCTTACGATTCATTAAAAGTAATACTGTTAAGAATGCTAGTGGATCCATAACCACAGATGATATATTTTAATTTTTCATTAGAGACTAACAGTTTTCTTGGTTTACTTGTGCAGATAAGCTCGTAAGCTTCATGTTTTTGTTTCCCAATAATCTCTATATCCTATTAATAATAATTTATAAAGTATTTTCACATCCTTTTTTTTTTTAAGTTAATAATATTACTACAATTCATTGAGACTAATACTTCTACTGAATTTTTCTTTTTCAAATTCCCTGAAAAATACCTTGGGAAGTAGAGGCACTGTGCTTTTGTGTATATATACCCGGGTACAGATAGATAGATAGGTTGATTGATTTTGCAAATTTATTAGCTACCTGAATCCCTTTGGAGTAATACACACACACACACACACACACACACACACACACCTTATATGAAATAATGATTAAAAATGGAAAACTATTCTTGACTATCCCTAGGGCATCTAGGGCATACAGTCAGGCAGTTATGAGTAAATTGTAAATAAGCAGGTAACTCTTTTGACTTTTAAGCTTCAGGCTCCACCATTTACACCCTTTTTTAAATTTAAATGTGCTTGATATTTAAATCTTTCACAAGAAATACAATTTGGGTTGTTCTTGTTTTTTCTTCTCTCTAGTGCATGAAGAAATTGAATCACTTCAGAATACTCCCAAATATTAAGAACTTGCCTTGTTTTGATACATAAAGCTTACATTGTCATTTTGAAAAGCTTGTTCGTGGAATACCCATGTGATACATGATACAATAAAACAAATTGGGCAGTGAGGCATAGCCCTATATTGGTATTTTATCAGCATATTAAGTTTCTGTGAAGTTCTGATTTAAGGAAACTTTTTTCTCAAGTTAGATTTTCCACATTTGTTGCCTACCTGAATCCCTTTGTTTTTGTCATAGCATACCAAGGGCTGTGTGTTCTCGAGGAATACAGTTTGGAAATTGCCAATACAGGCATGATTTTCCTCCACGTCTGTTTTGTTGTTATTTAGCCTTGTAAATTTAAAGATAGTCTTCTCATTGTTGTGGTTGTTTATTTTACTCAGTATCAAGCATTTTTTAAAATATTAATTAACTTAATGGGTTATATTACATCATCTATATTCAGACAGCTTCACATTTTATCATGTAACCAAATGGAAAAACTGTGAATCAAATTAAAAAATGACTGCAAAGTCGTGGAACTTAACCAAATTTTAATATGCATAATTTTTAAGCATTATTATCGTATTTCATTTTTCCTCAGAGAACACATATATAAGGTATCTTCAGAATGTAAGATTTGGTTTTACAAAATGATGCCCTCTATAGATGACATGTATACTATTTCAAAATATCTTTTCTCTAGATTCTCCTGCACAGTCAGTATCCTCTGGAGTTCGTGCACCTTCGCCTGCCCCATCATCAGTACCTTTAGGGTCAGAAAAGCCCAGCAATGTCTCTCAGGACAGAAAAGTTCCAGTCCCTATTGGGACTGAACGTTCTGCACGTATCAGGCAAACTGGAACTTCAGCTCCATCTGTTATTGGGAGTAATTTATCCACATCAGTAGGGCATAGTGGCATCTGGTCCTTTGAAGGGATTGGTGGCAATCAAGGTAAGACATGCTATTCTGCCTGCCAGAAATTAAGTTTTAAATTTATGGATTTAACTAAAATACTACAGTATTGTAAGTAATACTTAACGTTAACAGTCATTCTTAAAAGATCTGTATTCATATCTCTTGGTTTTCACTAATCAGCTCTAAGAGTTCAGGCCATTTTTTGTTATCATGTTATCTCATTGACTTTATCTAATGCAAGCATACTCCTGTCTTCATTTCATCATGTTAAGAAAATGCTAATATTTCCTTTTGGACTCTAGCTCTTATCTTAACTTGGTTTTTTTCTTTTGTAACACAAAGTATTTAGACTGTTGTTACTATGAGGTTATTGTTGTTATTAGGCTGTTGTATCACTACCTACACATGGAAATACTGCAGTAAATATTTAAAAGTAAGTCATTATTCTGAAAGAATGCACAATTCAATGTGGAAAATTCTAGATAGAAATAGAGTAAATGTTTTATCTTGCTGTCTTTGGTTTTAGAGATCACCAGCTATCGTTTTTTAACTTTTTGTTTTCCCTCAGACAAAGTAGACTGGTGTAACCCTGGTATGGGAAATCCTATGATTCATAGGCCAATGTCCGATCCAGGGGTGTTCTCACAGCATCAAGCAATGGAGCGAGAGAGTACAGGAATTGTAACTCCTTCTGGTACATTCCATCAGCATGTTCCTGCAGGATACATGGACTTTCCTAAAGTTGGGGTAATGGTGACTTACATAAGCACTGTTATATTTCTAAATGTTTTTCTTATTATTAGCTTTGTTTTACTTCCAAGTGGATAAGTGTTTGTGAAATGATGCGCAGGCGTCCGCCTGTAATTATGGGTCAAAATCTGGCTAGAGAAATGTTTTTGACCAAATATTTTGGCTGTAGTAGGCTTATGTATAGTCTAATGGTAGAAGAAATCATATAATGGAAAATAATTTTTAGATTACTTCAGTAACATACTTTTTCAAAATAAAATGAAGTCTCATTTTTAAGGCTATGGATTTTATTTGGGAAAATAAGCAGTGACTTGAAGATATGACTATGTGCATAATTTATGTTTTCTCTTTTTTTAAGGGTATGCCTTTCTCCGTGTATGGGAATGCAATGATTCCTCCAGTAGCACCTATTCCTGATGGTGCTGGAGGACCCATATTTAATGGCCCTCATGCTGCAGACCCCTCCTGGAACTCCCTGATAAAGATGGTTTCAAGCTCCACAGAAAATAATGGCCCTCAAACGGTAAGGCCGATCATTCAGGGAACATTTCTTGAGTGTTTATGAGATGCCAAGACAAATAGGATACAGGTAAATCATGCTAGTGAGGGAGTAGGGTGAATATGGGTAGTTGAGGGAAATTTAATACAGCAAGAGGATATGGAAAATGGTACCAACTGTAGTGATTGAAGCGAAAATTATAAAAGGCATGACATATTTCATTGGGTAGCAGATGGTAAGTAAAGGATTTTAAATTACAAAGTGTTGTAACTTTATACCTCAGAATTAACTAGTAGTATGAAAAGGACCATCTAGAGGTTATTTATCATTATATGTATTACAAGTGTCAGAACAGAGCATAATTATAACTCTAAAAATTCACAGAAATGATTAGTGATTAGTATATTTTAGCTTATGTTGGTGTATGCTTAATGTTTCACCCATTTTCCTTCGTCAGGCATCAGTCTGTATGCATTCAGGTAATGGTTTTTAAAAAATGACAATAAATCAGATCTTGCTTGAGAAATAGGAGAGGCAGGAAAACAAACAAAAGGGGCTTTTCATTGTTTTCAAGTGTGTTGCAAATTAAATGAGATTTAGCTGTTTTAGCTCATAGATAATAAGAGCACTTACTTAGTTTTTAAGAGTTCTGCTTTTAATCAGATACATGTTAGATATGTCATATCTAATAAAACACATGCTCTACATTCCTAGGTGTGGACCGGACCCTGGGCCCCTCACATGAACAGTGTGCACATGAACCAGCTTGGCTGATGAGGATCAGCGTGTTAGCCTGCAGATTCCTTTTCATTCAGAGGAAATCACAAGTGGCCGAAAAAAATTTATGCTCCCAAATCATTCTACTGATGTGCTTGACTGAAGTGTGTAGGCTTTTTGCAGAAGAAGTTACTAACTGACCTATTTTCTGTGAACATTTGTGACTGCCCATTCCCCACCAACATCCGTTTTACCTTAGTTAGCATTTTTTCTTATCGTTTTTCTTTATTTCTTTCCTTCTTCCCCTTTGGACATAACTTTCTGTTGAAGCTGTTCTTTGGCTGGTTGGTTTTAGTACTGTAAACTGCTTCTGAGCAAACACGGAAATTTAGCAAAATTATGTAAACTTGATCCTGAAGTTTTAGAATGGCAAATAAATGTACAATTGTTTACATAACAGAAAAGGCTAAGCAGAAAGTAAATTTCAATATGTCAGTATAGAGGCTCTACTTTATGTAGACTTAAATTAATGTGAGATATGTACCTTCATATTCAGAAATCTGGATGTTTCCTTCATACATTAAACTATTAATAAGCATAACTTTTCTGCTTGTGTAATTTAAGTATAAAGTAAAACAATGGGCATTATCAGTGGATGTTTCCTGTTTAAAATACCCATCTTGCTCTCTTTTGAGTTTATTTGCAGCAGAGCACATACAGAAGAAATTTATTACCTTCCCATGTCATGTTATTACCTTGCCACACTTTTAAAACAAATACACTCTTCTCTCTTCACTCTTCTCTTCTTACCTTTACCACTAATACCAGTAAAATTCTCTTGCTGATCGTGAAATAATTTTTTATAAAGATTTTTATTGTAATGGCTGCTACAGAGAAGCAGAGCACCTTCGTCATCACCTGTGGTTCTTCTAACCATAAGATGTTTAGTCTTTCTGAGAATTTACAAAGCCACACTGGTTCCCAGTCAGCGTATACAAGCTCTTACTATACTGTTTATTATTAAATAATTCAATGTACTATTTTATATTGGATAATATCAGTTCTTAACATTGACCTTGCAGTCATCAAGAATCAACATAAAAATTACAATTTTCAGTAATTTAGTGGAAAGTATCTTTTTTTCCTCCCCCAATTTTAAAGGCTTCTTATTCTCTACACATATATATTGTCTGTGAAAGGGATCAACATCTAACTTGGGACAAGTAATAAAGGAAGTTTTGCATTTGTCATTAGGACAATTTATGGTCTATATGAATATACAGAATACAAAATAATGTCTTCATTTAACCTATTTATGTAAGATGCAGGGCCACACTAAACTACTCAGTGGGATTTATCTATTCCATTCACTTGAAACAATAAACAATAACATATCCAAGAGGAATATGTGTCCTACCCTGTCTCATATGGAAAAATAAATTATATGGTTGAAATGTAAAAGAAAGTAAGCTTAAATATGAAGTAATGAATGCATCAGTCTTTTTTTTTTTTTTAAAGATTTTATTTATTTATCAGAGAGAGAGAGGAAGAGAACGCGAGCACAGGCAGACAGAATGGCAGGCAGTGGCAGAGGGAGAAGCAGGCTCCCTGCTGAGCAAGGAGCCCGATGTGGGACTCGATCCCAGGACACCGGGATCATGACCCAAGGCGAAGGCAGTTGCTTAACCAACTGAGCCACTCAGGCGTCCTTTTTTTTTTTTTTAAACAAATTCTACAGTGGTCAAATTTGAATTCAGATAAGTCACCCAGAGTTGACAATATTAATATGGTTCCTTGGCTGTTAAATAAGTGGAATTTCTTTACTCTGGTAGCCTGAATAAAGAGTAAAAAGATTTTTCAGACATACCTAGATGTTTGTAAACAAACATATTTATATCTTTTAAGAGGTGGTCTTAAAATACATAAAATTTGTTTTGCTACGACCAAATTTAAGGAAAAAGCTAAATGATAGCCTACAAACGTAGCTATGAAATAAATTTATAGCACTTTACTAAGAAAAGTGTGTAATGCTATTTAACAGTATTTTATATATGACTTGCCACTATCGTATAATTTCTTGCTTAGTTTTTTTCCTGTGTTAATTATAATTAAGATAATCCTGTTAGATAATAGACACCCCACCCAGTATTTATTACAATACGTGAATTGTGTTGATTCACAAAATTGAATTTGTTAAAATTCAGTTGTTAAATTCTTAGTAAGAAAGAGCCTATATTTTCTTGGCTTTAAACCTACGGGACAGGGCGATATAGACTGCATGCTCCGTATTTAGTTTTGGAGCTCAGTCTTGTTGAGTACAATACCATGATTTTTGAAGTCTGTGTTAGAAACATTTTTCAAATATATATATTTTTTTATATTTCAGATGTAATGCAGTACATTTTTTTTTAAATTTTATTTATTTATTTGACAGACAGAGATCACAAGTAGGCAGAGAGGGTGCAGGGCAGCGGGGGTGGGGAAGCAGGCTTGATCTGGGGACCTTGGGATCATGACCCGAGCCGAAGGCAGAGGCTTAACCCACTGAGCCACCCAGGTGCCCCTAATGCAGTGCATTTTTACTTAAAAAGTAGTTTAAAAAAAAACACCATAGTCTTTTGAGACCACACAGGTCTTTTTTACCCCCTTTTTGAAAGTATATGGTATGTGTAATTGTAGACTACCTAATGTATTTCAGTCTTTTACTATTGTTTTCTTAGAGTGAGAGAGTGTGCCCTGAGCGAGGGCTAGTGAGTGGGAGGGGGGTTGGCAAAGGAATAGGAAGATAATTTTAAGCAGATGCCACATCCAGCATGGAGTCTGACATGGGGCTTGATCTCACAACCCTGAGATCATGACCTAAGCCTGACAATTACCCGACTGATCCATCCACGTACCCCTTTTTTTCATTCTTTTAAGATAAGTGACTTAAGTGTCAAAAATAATATTGGGGTTAGCTCCCACCTTAAATGGCAAAAATAATATCCCAATTGTGTAATCTTTTTAATACCAACCATTTTATTTTAGAGATTATTTCGTTTGCCAGAAGGAACAGAATCCCCATTTCATGAGGGATTTCATACTCGCAAAAATTGACTGTAGTATTCATGTGAAAGATATTCTCCCTTCTGCTTGCTATTACTGTAAAAATAAGTTGCTAGTAATTGAAAATTAACTTTTTGTTAAATTACTATACTTACTGTCATTTTTCTTCTCAGGAACACAGTGGAGGGGGTTATAGTTTACTGACAGATCCTGTCTTGTTCTTCACGAAAATATTATTCTATCTTTCTTTTGATGCAAATGACCTAAGTACACATTTCATGAAAATTATTTTGCACACTATGTTATTCACTTTAAAAAAAAAAAAACAATACAAAGTGATACACTAAAGAGGGAAACTCAAAATCCCAAAACCTCTTCAGAGCTTCTGTTTTATTTCCTCTATTTTTTATTTTGAGCTTTTCAGAATCACTCATTCCTGCATATCTGGCATTACAGAACTTTTGCAATAGTATAATGCAAACTTTTGGAAAGCAGAGTATACTCTGCTTTCTACTATTTTGAAGTATGAAAAATTTGCTAGGAATTCTCTACTTTCAGATAGCCAGGAAACCTCTATACATTCCACTGATAAATGCTCACTTCAAGTCACAACACTCAGTTAACTAGTGCCGATTCCAGATGATGAATTTAGAATGTGAGCTTCATTAATGTTTTAATATGACTTACTATGTTACATACCTTGATTGCAAAAATTCTATCACTTGTATTTTGGGTAAGTGAGTGAAAATTCTGCAACTATGACTTGACATAAATAAGAATTTCTTTGTACTATGATAGTTGGAGTCATGACTAAGGTGTATTAAAAAGGTTTCATATTAGACTTTTTTTTTCTTTTTTAAGATTTTATTTATTTGGCAGACAGAGACCACAAGTAGGCAGAGAGGCAGGCAGAGAGAGAGAGAGGAAGAAGCAGGCTCCCTGCTGAGCAGAGAGCCTGCTGTGGGGGCTCTATCCCAAGACCCTGGGATCATGACCTGAGTCGAAGGCAGAGGCTTTAACCCACTGCCACCCAGGCGCCCCTAGACTTCTATCTTTAAATGCATTCACAGTTTCGAAAGTGTGCATGCTAAGTAAGAACTATGTTAAGAAAGATGAGAGAATATTTTTCAATAGAAATGAAAAGCTAGGGACGCCTGGGTGGCTCAGTTGGTTAAGCGGCTGCCTTCGGCTCAGGTCATGATCCCAGCGTCCTGGGATCGAGTCCCACATCGGGCTCCTTGCTTGGCGGGGAGCCTGCTTCTCCCTCTGCCTCTGCCTGCCTCTCTGTCTGCCTGTGCTCACTCGCTCTCTCTCCCTCTCTCTCTCCGAAAAATAAATAAATAAAATCTTTAAAAAAAAAAAAAAAAAGAAATGAAAAGCTAATTTTACATTAACTTTGGTTTTAAAAAGCAATGCATTAAATGAGTAGGAAAGAAAAAGAAATTCAACCTAAATCGAATTCTGAGAGGTCCTTTTAGCAATTACTCATGAAAATTATCTTTTAAAAGTTCTTTTGTCAAGCATTTCAGAGGGCATATTTGGAAAATGAGAAATCTAAGTGTACATTTATATAGTTTTTATGTGTAAATAGCCTGTACTCCAATTTTGAATTTTTGAACCCACTCTGTTCAGCACTGATGGGTAAGAATTTCAGAAACTGCAGGAAAAAATGAAACCGTATCTATTTTTGAGATGCTTAAAGTTAAAAAAAAATTAGTTGTGTGACATAGTAAAGACAAGAATGGCTAATTATAAATGCTGAACTTTAAAAAAATGTCCTAGTATATAGCACAAGTTCATTTGCAGTGTTAGATTTGACAAGATACCAGTTAGTTTGTTCAATGTATGGTCTCATCATCCTGTACTCTGCAACTCAAGAATTTTGGATAATCCGTACATACACGTTAGTGCTAACACTCCCTTTGTATTGAGCTATATAACTGACAAATACTTCCCCCAGCATTCTTTACCAAATAGATAAGTTATGATCATCTCTATTAGGTTAATAAGTACGAAATTAGCAGAAGTTAAATATAAATTTTATTGAGGTCACAATATTGAAACTCAAGCAATGAAACGCTTTAGAATGAGAATATAATGTGACTCTGGAAAAGGCAAACCTTAATCAACTCTGTTTCTCCTGAATATTAAACGGTTAGAATCTCTAGGCTTAACTGTGACTGTGGAAGGGCCAATTTCCAATGATATCAGTTCTCTGGGCAGAACTGCAGCAGCATAGAATTTGCTCCTTTACTTCCACAATCTTTAGGCGAAGATATTTCCATTTAAACTGTTCCCACAGGGGTGCCTGGGTGGCTCAGTGGGTTAAGCCTCTACCTTCTGCTCAGGTCATGATCCTAGAGTCTTGGGATCAAGCCCCGCATTGGGCTCTCTGCTCAGCAGGGAGCCTGCTTCCTCCTCTCTCTCTGTGACTGCTTCTCTGCCTACTTGTGATCTCTCCCTCTCTGTCAAATAAATAAATAAAATCTTTTAAAAAATTTTGTTCCCAAATTGAACTAGTAGTCACTAGCTACCAGTTGCTTCTTTTTTTATTTTTTGGTTATTTTTAAAAATATTTTTAAAAGACTCATTTACTAGAGAGAGAGAATATGAGTGGGAGGGAGGAGCAAAGAGAGAAGGAAAGAATCCTCAAGCCGACTCCCCGCTGAGCACGGAGCCCAAGCGAGGTCTCGGTTTAGGACCTCCACCAGATCCGCTGTGGCCACACAGACGCCTGGGTTGCTTTTTTAAAACTTAAATGGATAGGGAGATACATTGGTACCTTTTTCTTTTAAAAAGGCTCTGTATAGCATAAATTGGAATTTGTATGTAAACGTATTTCAAAATTCATGTAGGTGCATAATTAAATAAGAACCATAGCTGCAACTTAACATTACCCAACATTTGTCGGAGGCTTGTTTTAACCAACGTCTTATTCCACACAACGCAATTTGGGCTCTAGGTTTAGGGGTGACCCTTCTGTGATGAAGGTCTCACTCCATTCCAGTTTGTATACTGCTGCCGGGAACACAAAAGTCAAAATTAGTCCGTGTAGACGAGGCATATTCTTTTTAAGTCGAAGACGGTTAATGCTACTGTTGAGGCTCGCGAACCTTTATGTAAGATGCACGGAAGCTCCAGTGAAGGCCCCGTCTCCCAGCCCCTGATAAAACGCCTCAAGGAAGGCGATGGTTGGTATCCTTGAGTTTTGCCACTTATAATGGGAGGTAAAAACTGACACTCGGTTTGCAGTTGGGGTTGACAATGTTAGCTGAACAGATGAGCCAGTTGGATCTCTTCCACATACTGAACTTTGACCAGTGCATAACGGATGCGCATTAAACTCGGCTCGGCCAGAAGCGCCGGCCTCTCTGCAGCCGGCGACGCGCCGACTCAGGCCGCGTGATCCACCTCGGCTCTCGCACGTAAAGAGGTCGGCGGGGGGGGGGGGGGGGGGGGGGCTACCCTCTAGGCCACGAAAACCACCGACCAAATTGAATCCACTACAAAGCAAACGACTAGTTTTAAGTGAAAAGGAATGCAAAGGCCCGCGGAAGGCCGACGTCAGAGGCAAGCGCTTCCAGCGACCGCCCCGCAGGGCCCGAGGCAGCAAGCCCCGCCCCTAGCTCTGCACTCGGTGCGGCCTCGGGGGAGCCCCAAGCCGGCAGCGGGAAAGTTCTGGGCCTGCGCACTCAGGCCCGCCCCGTGCCGCGTGGAAAAGGCGGGACCTGCCTGCCGACGCGTCATCTCCAGGGCGACGCCAGACGTCACTGCCTGGACCGGGAAGGTCAATCGGGCCTGAGGGAGGGCGCGCACCGAGTTTTCGCCCGGCGTGGCCGGCGCGTGCGCGTGGCTTCCCAGGCGGCCGGGACCTCGACGCTGGTCCGGGAGGCCGGTGTTTCGGCTCAGCCCGGGCGCGGTCATGCTGTCCCGGCCGGGCGGTAGGTGGCTGCGGCCGCTGTCCGTACTGCCGCTGGGGGCCCGGGACCCGCCGCTGGTGCGGGCCTCAGCGGGCGGCGTTCAACGCTCTGCCCCGCCGGTGTGGGCGGCGGCGGCGTCCGTCTCTGCGGGCCCCGGCAGCTGGTACGAGGCGCTAGCCGCGTCGGCGCCGGTGCAGGGCACGGAGCAGGTGCTGCTCGGCGTGCACTCCGCCACCGGTCTGCCCTGGTGGGCCTGCATCGCTCTCACCACGGCGGCCCTCCGCGGCGCCGTCACGCTACCCCTGGCCGCCTACCAACACTACATCCTGGCCAAGGTGAGGGCACCTGCTCCCTGCGCGTCCGCCTGCGCGGCGAGGGGTGCTGTGTGTCTGCCGGGGCTTAGAATCCGCCTCTGGACTTGCTTAGTGTACCTGATCGCGACCACTTTTTTCGCTAAGACATTTGACTAGCATTGGGTCTGTGAGTTGAGAGATGGTTGGTGACACATGTGCCTGGCATTTCGTTTACCCTGCTGGGTCCGTGCTCAAAGCCCTGTTACTAAGCTTGCTGTTGGAGAAGGAGACGAATAAAGGCAGCGGTAGCAGAATTGTATGGAGAAACCTGTACAGTTGCCGTCTTAAAGATCGTAACAGCCTGTATGTCTGCAGCATCCTTGTCCCCGAGGATTCCGATTCATCTTTCTTAGAAAAATCTGCTGAGCCAGCCATTCGCAAACGTGGTATCTTTATTCGGGCTGTTCCACCTGCGACTCTGGTTAGTGCAGCCCCTTGGGCTTCAGGGCTTCTCTCTCTCCTGTGGAATCGGGATAGTAGTAGCTTCGTGGTCTACTTCACCATGTTATGAAATCAAGTCAGATAATGTGGCTGGAAGTGCTCTGAAAGCAAAGTATTATTCAAATGTAAGACTTCAAGAATCATGGTTTTCATGTTTTCAAATTATTGCGGATGGAGGTGGAACCCATAAGCAAAAGGAATCATCAGCACCATTAAGGCAGTGGGGTATTTTACAGAAACAACACAGAGCATAAATTAAGGCAAACTTTTTGTGACTGGCTGTCACAGAGCATATTCAAGACTTAATTGACGACTTTTTTTTTTTTTCAGTATCATTACTCAGAAGTCCAATATGAAACATTAAAGTATAGGGTTCAGTTCTTATCTAATCCTTATAATAACTGAGGTAGGTGCTGTTAAACATTTTATTTTATTTTTTTTTTTTTTAAAGATTTTATTTATTTATTTGACAGAGAGAAATTACAAGTAAGCAGAGAGGCAGGCAGAGAGAGGAGGAAGCAGGCTCCCTGCTGAGCAGAGAGCCCGATGCGGGACTCGATCCCAGGACCCTGAGATCATGACCTGAGCCGAAGGCAGCGGCTTAACCCACTGAGCCACCCAGGCGCCCTAAACATTTTATATAAGAGGAAACAGTTTTAGAACTTAAGCAACTTGCCCAGGATCACATAGCTAAGAGTATAAGCTGGACTTTGAATTTGGTTGTAACTGAGGATATCTTAAGCAAATTTGACACCTTATCCTTAGGCTTAATTTTCTTGAAATAATCAGTAAACCACATTTTTCAGTGAAAAGAATAGAGAGTAAAATCTGAGTAGTTATGAATAAAGATCCTTTATGTGCTCATAACGAATTCTACTTTTTCTTTAGCTAGGTGGAAAATTTACAGCCAGAAATAAAAAGCATTGCAAGGCATCTTAACCAAGAAGTTGCGGTTCGTGCAAATCAGTTGCGGTGGTCCAAAAGAGTTGCCAGGTAAGCTAATTCTATGAATATAGACCATATATATATGTGTGTGTGTGTGTGTGTCTATACGTGTATATATATACATGCTGCGTAAGTGATTATATTAATTCTAGGTTTGGGTGTTTTGTAGCTTTAGCAGCAAAGTAGTCCTTTCACTCCTTAATATTTTAAGAAGTTTATGTGGTATGAGTTTTGTATAGTGAAAGCAAGAAATGGAGAAACAGAGCAAGTTCCTTTATGAGGAACTCCAGCCTCCTGAGGAAGACCCGTAATCAAATAATGATTAAATTAAGTGCTATGGAAAGGGTTGTGAACAAGGAGTTCAGTCATAGTGGAAAGTCAGGGAAGGCTTCACGGATGGATATATTATGCTAGTCTGTTGGGATTTCAGTTGGCAAATGATACAGATTATTTACACACTTGACCATTTTGGAAAGAATGCTATAGCAGCCCACAAAAAGGGGGAGGTAGAAAGTGTGAATGCTCTGGTAGAAGAAATTAGATAGCCAAGGTGCTGTCTATCTGCTGTGGTTACCCTGTGTAGTTGTCTACCTGGGCTCTTAGAAAGCGCTTAGAAGGTGCTTGGCTGTGGGGCGCCTGGGTGGCTCAGTGGGTTAAAGCCTCTGCCTTCAGCTCAGGACATGATCTCAGGGTCCTGGGATCGAGCCCCGCATCGGGCTCTCTGCTCAGCAGGGAGCCTGCTTCCCTTCCTCTCTCTCTGCCTGCCTCTCTGCCTACTTGTGATCTCTGTCAAATAAATAAATAAAATCTTTAAAAAAAAAAGAAGGTGCTTGGCTGTGCATGCTGCAGTCCTGTGCCTGTCGTTATCCCCTGGGAACTTGTAAGTCCTGCTTTCACCAGCCCAAGTTAGTACTTAGTCAAATTATAATCCTTACTAGGCTGTGACCAAGTTCACCAGTTCACAGCAATGAGAAAAATAAGGGCATTACATTGTATATATATGTAATGTATATATGGTTATCTGTATATTTTTACCTATACGTGTATAAATTTGCCAGCTCACTTCAGTGTGAAATTGCTCCTCTAGTTAGTGTTAGAAAGATCTGACATTTAAAAAAACATTATGGTAGTTTAATATCTTTATTTGATAAAATAGAAAGTTGACAAACTTAACAGTTTTGAAGTTTTACTGACCAGAGAAATCTAAGAGTGATAACTCCAGGCCAGAAGACCAGATTAGCAAGCTGCTCATCTGAATCATAAGCGCAGCCTGGTGAGACTGGTACCTTGTTTATGTAGCATTGGCAGGATGATTTTCCAGACACATCTTTGCACAGATAGATGACTGTCTAGGAAGACACATCCGAGAGTTTCTTGCATTTTCGATGAACTGAGTCTTGAAGGCTAAAACAGAGTTAGCCAGGTGGACTGTCTACACAGATGACGTAATGACTTCCAAAACGTGCTGATGTAGAAGTTTGATTTATTGGATAGCCTGTGCATGTAGGCACCAGAATATGCAGGTTTCTGTAGAAGAGTAGCAAGAGATAAAATTGGAAGAGTCGGCAGAGTCTAGATTATAAAGCCTGGAATGTCCGTGTACTGTCTTAATGCAGTAATACACTATAATTCTAGTGGATTAGCTTCAGGCCCCTTGGATGTCTGCATTGTACAAAACATGCTACAGGAGACTGAGAGGTGAAGACCCAACACTTGATCTTCGAGGAGACTATAGACAGTGGGATTTAAAAACAAGAATAACGAATAAGTTAACAGAGAAACAGATTTTAAAAATCTTCTTAAAAGAGTTGGCTGAATGGAAACCATTTTGATAGGTCAAGAGCATATATATTACAAAATCACATTGCTACAAAAGGTATATTCAGGGATCAAGTAATTGAGCTTGTCTGCAATGGAGGGATTTGAGTTAAATGTGCTTTCACCTTTAGAATTTGTCATACAGACTGGTCAGACCACGCCAGTAGTAAAATTTCACGTGTTAAAACCTAATTGGCCAAAGACCACCAGAGCCAAAGCTTCTAATTCGATGATGTCAAATTTATCAAAGTATTATGTAATTTGTGTACCTTGCTAGAGAACTTTCATTAAAAGGCTTTTTTGCCTCTTGTTAGGCAATCCCTTAGTATAGTGTATGACCACTAAAAATCCCACACAAAACTTTAGCTAATAACTCTGACCTGGGTGTGTTTGTGCTGTGGGTATGAATATTGTGCTGTCGGTGTGAATATTGTGCTGCGGGTATGAATATTTTCTCCTTTCCCTCTTTCCCCTCTTCTCTCAAACCAGGCTCACTTATCTAAAGAATATGCGGAGGCTTGTTTCAGAACTGTATGTTCGGGATAACTGCCACCCGTTCAAAGCCACCGTATTGGTCTGGATTCAGTTTCCAATGTGGATCTTCATGTCTGTTGCTCTGCGGAATTTTAGCACCGGGGCCACACATTCAGAAGGTAGTTATTACAGCAGTCTGTTTCCCCCAAATACGTCCTCTAACATTGTCATTGTACGCTAAAGGGGAAAAAAGGGGGGAAAAAAACTGTGTTTTTCATAATTAGAATATTTTTACCATCTTTCTTATAAGGGTATTTTAAAATATTAACTGTAAGCAAACTAGCCATGTTGAGAAGACGTGAATCTAGGAAGGACAACAGTAATACAGTTGACCCTTGAACAATACAGGTTTGAATCGGGCAGGTCCACTTATAGATATGTTTTTTACAGTCCTGCACTGTAAATATATTTTCTTTTCATCATGAATTTTTTTTTAAATTAGAGAGAGAGCAGGGAATGGGGCAGAGGGAGAGAGAATCTTACGCAGACTCCCCACTGAGCGCAGAGCCCCACACAGGGCCGGATCTCACAACCCTGAGATCATGACCTGAGCTGAAATCGAGAGTTGAACACTTAACCGACTGAGCCTCCCAAGTATTTCTCATAATAATTTTCTTAATAACATTTTCTTTTCTTTAGTTTTATTGTAAGAATACAGTATATGATATTTAAAGCATATAAATGCTATTGGTAAGTCTTCCAGACAATAATAGGCTTTCTGTAGTTCTTGGAGAGTCAAAAGTTATACACAGATTTTTTTTTTTTTTACAATTTTATTTTTAAGTAGTCTTGCACCCAGTGTGGGGCTCAGACTCAGAATCCTGAGATCGAGAGTCACCTGCTCTGCCACTGAGCCAGCCATGTGCCCCATACAGAGAGTTTCAGCTGTCGGAGGGCCCAGCCCTGAACTGTTTAATGGTCAACTATAGTTCTTCATGGAAGTCCTAATAAAATTAGTGTTACAATTCCATGATTCAGTTTCCTGGCCAAGAATTTTTTCCATTTATAAAATTAAGGGACCAGAAAAGCATTAACAGTTATAAATGTAACCATTTATTAAGAAACTATAAACTGGGGGCATCTGGGTGGCTCAGTCGTTAAGTATCTGCCTTTGGCTCAGGTCTTGATCCCAGGGCCCTGGATCGAGCCCCACATAGGGCTCCCTGCTTGGCAGGAAGCCTGCTCCTCCCTGTCCCACTCTCCCTGCTTGTGTTTCCTCTCTCGCTGTCTCTCTTTCTGTCAAATAAATAAATAAAATCTGTTTAAAAACAAAAAAACAAAACTATAAACTAAAGCATTTCTTAAAGGCATTTCTAACCAGAAAATACCTGAACAGATTTGAAAGAAAGTAGCCTGTGGACAATTATATAAATATAAGTTAGAAAAGAGTACTGCTATGTATCTTTGTGCTCCTACAGCTGTTTGCGACAGAGAGCTGCTACTTTCTCAGTGCAGGAAGGGCTAATTTATGTCGTGGAATAAAAGTGAATGAAACCAATGCAAGTCTTTAGTATGAAGGATATCTTATTTGAATTAGACTACTTATGTGTTGTATATTTCTTTCTATGTTTTATTTATAAAACTGTCTTAGCAGGTTTTTCTGTTCAGGAACAGTTAGCTGCTGATGGAATCCTGTGGTTTCCTGATCTCACTGCATTGGATTCTACTTGGATTCTGCCTATTTCTGTTGGTATCATCAATTTATTAATAGTGGAGGTCAGTGGTTTTAAATGAGATTTGTGTGCCATTTAAATTGTTGGGATTTTTGATGCTGTCCCAAGATCAAATATAAATGTTTGAGTTGGTAGTGATATTCTGGCTCTGAGCTAGAATTGAGAGGCCTTGGTTTCTGGTCATAGATCAGCCATTGGCAAGTGTTAGGCCAGTTCCTTAACCTCTCTGGGAGCAGAATGCTCATAATTGAAATGGAAGAGTTTAGTTAGAACACTTCTAAAGTCTCTTTACAATTATATGAATTTAATACACATAATTTTTTGACTTGTTTTTGGTGAAGACAGTAATTAAAATGGTTAATCAGTATGGTTTTATTCTCACAGTAGATTGGTATTTTGTGTATTTGTTTAAAATGTAAATTTGCAAGTTGGAAACATAGTGTCTGTCTTTTTTTTTTTTTTAGCTGTATGACTCTAGAAAAATCAATACTTCTTTAAGTGATGAAATAGAAAAACATATACATATAAAATATGATCTGTCAACTATGTCTTGCCATTATCCTGTGCTGTGTTACTCAGCAGTTTAGTGGAAGCAAGCCTTTAATTGTATAAGGACCTGTTCTTAATGGAGTTGAACAAAGACTTTGAACTGGAAGAAACCTTAGAAATGATCCCTAGAACTTCGTCTCAAAGATCCATCACTGGTCTCTGGGAAATTGAATACACCCTTATTTATTTATTTATTTATTTATGTTAAGGGTTTTTTTTGTTTGTTTGTTTTTTGTTTTTTATTAGAGAGAGAGCACCAGCAGGGGGAGTGGCAGAGGGAGAAGGAGAAGCAGACTCCCCACTGAGCAGGGAGCCTGATATGGGGCTCAGTCCCAGAACCCTGAGACCATGATCTAAGCTGAAGACGGACTCTAGCTATCTGAGATACTTAAGTGCCCCAAACCTCTTTTTTTTTTTTTTTCTTTCAAATGAGAAGAATGAAGAGGATACTCTAATGTTTTGGGCTAGGGTTTCTTGAGGAAAGACTCCATGTGTCGTCCTAGTATGTTTCCCTAGGGTCACCTAGCACAATTGAATGTGGTTGGTACTTAGTGAATATTTATTAGAATGAAGAAGATGATAAACACAAGGTCACAGTGAATTAATGTCAATCCTCAAGCCTTTCCTTTTGCCAGCTAACAACCCAGTGTACAAAAGTTTAAAAAAACTTATTCTTGGGACGCCTGAGTGGCTTAGTCGGTTAAGCATCTGCCTTTGCGGGGAAGGGGTGCGGGAGAAAAAGGGAAAGCCTCTGCCTTTGGCTCAGGTCATGATCCTGGGGTCCTGGGACCCAGTCCCGCACCAGGCTTCTTGCTTGTCAGGCAGTCTGCTTCTCCCTCTGTCTGCCACTCCTCCTACTTATGTGAGTGCTCACTCTCTGTCTTTGATAAACGAGTAAATAAAATCTTAAGAAAACCAAAACAACTTATTCTTACATAATATACATCATGTGCCAGGCAGTATTGTAAACAGTTTACATGAATTAACCCATTTAATTAGAATAATTCTGTGATACAGGTATTAATATTATCCCCCTTTTAAGATGGAGAAAGCGAAGCACAGAAGGCTTAAGTAACTTATACAAAGCCACATAACTGTTAAATGTAGAGCTGCCATGCAAATCTAGGTCGTTTGGATCTGGAGTCTGTGCTCATAATCATTTCATTGTTCTGTCTCTTAAATAAGTTATTTATGAGTCATAACTGCTTTTCCTAACCTGGTTCTAACCTTCATTCCATACAGCCATATCACAAACCTTTGAGATACCTATTGTGATCCTTCTTTATGCCAGGCACTGTGTTTAAATACTAAAACAAGGGTAGCGGTTCATACATAGCACCTATCTTGAAAGGATTTTCAGTCTTACAATTTTTCATAAACATCGATTTGTAAAAATTATGCTATGATACTGTTTAATATAGCTGAATCTTCTTTACTGTTATTGATTAAAGCTCCCTTTAATCTGCCTAATTATTAAGTTTTCCAGAAACATAGTTGGTCAGCTATATACATTTATCAGTGTTTTAGTGTTTTTTTGCTTCTATTAAGATATAGGTGGAGGCCAGGCAAAAATCAAATTGTATTTTAAAGCTTGTCTAATTTAATATGCTTAATAATTGTTGTGTATATTTATTATTCTACCCTCTCAGATTTTTGCTCTGCAAAAAATAGGAATGTCTCGTTTTCAGACATATGTTACATACTTCGTTCGTACGGTATCGTTGTTGATGATTCCAGTTGCCGCAACGGTACCTTCGGTGAGTAAGCAGCCACACTGTGTGTAGCATGTGCTCAGTCCTCTCTGTGCTTAACGTAGACTGGCTAGGTCTCTGTGTCTTCTGTTGAGCTGCCTTTGACTGCTAAATCCCTTCCTGGTCTACGAGTTTCTGTAGTAGTTACTATTACCAAGTGACACTTGGTATTTCTTGGGCTTAGATAATCTTCCTTTGTGTGAATGTGAGTTAACTCGTCTCCTTTTTCTTTCTTCCTTTCTTTTTTTCATCTTGCACGGCACTGTAAACATAGTATTTGTTCTGTTTGGTTAGTTGAAATATTGAATTCTTTCTGTCTGCATAGACTGGGCCAAGGAATTTAGCTCTTAAAAAAGAAACAAAACGTTGTGCCAAGTCCATACGGGTTCGTATGTAATCTTGCTTAACCTCATAACAATGCAGTGAGGTAAGTACACCTGCCCCCATTTGTATGTCATTATACTTTGGTAGAATTAGAAAAAAAAAATACTGAGGTTTGCAGTTATTTCATATTTTTAGCCTTTTGCTTATTTCCCAATGATACTTAGTGCAAAGAGGGCAAAAGCTGTCTTAGGTATTATATCTGTCTTTTCTCAGGGCCAGACATAGACCATGAAGTAGAATTCATTTGTCGGGGATAGTTAGTGCTCTGTCAGCATATATCAAAGTACTTCGTTGTCTTGGGAATCTGCAACAGTGCATTTTCAGCATCAAAAATATATTTTTGAAACTGTCCCTTGAACATAATACTGCCACTAATCCTGTGTAAAATAAGTAAGTTTCCGCATTTCTAAAGGAGACCTCATAATGTCTCTGAGAAGTAATAAAATAGCATCAAGTGCTTATTATAGTACTTTCCATGTAACAGTAATATTGCTATAAAATACCCTGTGAAGAAGGAACAGTACAGGTTCACTGCATGTCTGGGGAGAAATCATACCAGTGGTAACTGAGGAAACTGCCTGAGCAGATAAAATAGGAGCAGTGAATTTTCAGTGAGGGATTGGGTTTAAAGTGAGTACCAGAGATCTCAAAAGTAGTGTCTGAAATACGTCAAAGCTTATTCCCCCAAATACAGGAAATTCAGAGTTTGGCAGTTTAGTGTAGAACTGATGTAGCAGCTGCATGAAGACACGTGAGGAAGCGGACTGCCCCTTTCATTCCGCTCCACCATCCACAGCCGGTCTTTCCTGTCCTCGAGGCCACAGCTGGTCACGATGGCTGCTGGAGCTCATCTTGCTGGAATGGTGAAAGGGAGCTTCAAGTGCCATTAGCCCCTTTAAAGAGCCTTGCCAGATGTCACACCAAACACTCGTGCTCACATCCTAGTTATTTGGGCCACAGCCGGTTGCAGAAGATACTGAGAATTAGTCTTTTTTTTTTTTTTTTTTTTTTGATAGCAGTATACCCAGCTTAAAATGAGAATTTTATTACTAAGAAAGAAGAAGGATTCTTAGTAGGCAGTTTGTAGTTTACCATAGTTGGTTTCAGAGTACTTTTTGCATACGGGATAAGTCAGATGATGAGGATGATATTGGTTAATCCTCATTCAATATTGACTTTGTGTCAGGCACTATTTTAAAAGGTTTACATGTAATAGCTCATTTAATTCATCCAGTGGGCACTGAAGTAGGTGCTATTACAATTTCCACTTTAGTGTTTAGGACACTGAGACACAGGGAGGGTAAGAAGCTCACTCAAGGTCAACTCATCCATTACCTGATGCTTAATATCACGCAGGTATCTCAGGCACATCCAGAGGGTTTGGCTCCTGCCTGTAACTGATATGCTAATCTGCTTTGAGGCTGTGGTACCTTCTGCCCCCCAAAATTTGCTTTGGAACAAATGCAAGTCTTTAATATGGGCCACCTTCTGTTCTGACCTGTCTGTGTGAGTTACCTCCCTTTTTCCTCACAGCAGCCTTCTGAGGCAGGGATAGTTCAATCACCATTTTATAGATGAGGAGACTGAAGCAGAAGGAAAATAACTTCCCTCCAGTCAAATAAATGGGATTCCCATTCAGGCAGTTCAGCTCCAGGACCTGGACTCACACACCCCAGGCTCCTGCCTCTGGGGCCTGATCACATTCTGATGCCAGAGAAAAGTTGGCAACACATGCAGGTATGGGAGGATCTTGAGAGGCTCCAGAATGTCCTCAGTAACCTAAATAAATCACTCTGAATGGGAATACAAAAGAAGTTGAAGATAATGTTGAGACTGTCTCTGAAAAAGGCAAAGGGAATGCCTTCCCGACTAAGAAACCAATTACTGGGAAATTCGGGGGTGATAAACCACTGTGTGGAGAACAGTGGGGTCTAGGGAGCCTAAATGGCTGTGCCCCCAGTGCCCTACCTCCAGTATAGCAGCTTGTCAGGACTCTTGGTGTGGGAAAAGGGTGCTTTCTTGCCGAAGAGGAGAGGGGAGATCTCTCTCGAGCCTCTGCCCGAGCGCTGCTGTCTGTCCTCGGCTTTCCTATTGTGAAAAGCTCTCCTGCTGCTTTCTTTTCACTTTTTCGCCCTTTCAGCCTTCTTTCTACCTATCAGAATCATCACAGGTATCCGGTAGCTGCCACAGTCCCGTGCCCGTCCTGGCCCACGGCTGCTTCCCCACATTGTCATTTTCTCCTGTCCTGCGTGCCAGTGTGTGGACATCGGTGCCCTTGGCGAGTTGAGAGGTGCTGACATTCACGCGCTTTCTTTTTCTAGTCGATCGTGCTGTACTGGCTCTGCTCCAGCCTCCTGGGCCTTTCGCAGAACTTGCTGCTGCGCTCTCCCAGGTTTCGTCGCCTTTGCCGGATACCGTTGACCAAGTCCGATTCAGACACCCCTTATAAGGACCTCTTGGCTGCCTTTTACACCAAGTTCATTTCAAGAAAATGACGTGCTTTCCATTAATTTTGAAAAAATTGCAAGTGTCACTATCACAGTATATTTACGTTTACAAATTCAGATGTGATTTAATTTGTCTTTATTTAAAACCGTGAATTGTGTGAAGTACTGTGGGTTAAGATATAATCCAAATATATTTGACAATACCAAAAATCCTTTAAATGCTAGAAATGTATGTTTGGTTGTATCCTAAAAATACAAAAGTAGAATCAAAGTACCTTATAAAATTATAACTTGTTAGAGGGGCCAGAACTTTGGAAGACCGGATTAGATACTGAATGATGTCCGATTACACTAACTAATCTCATACATTAAAGCTTTTATAAAGAGAATACAGTGAGGTGATTCTTAAGATTTTGGAGGTGTGGAGGATCATAGACCCATTTGCTTATCTGCTAAGGCTATGGTTTTCTTTTCAGAAAACTCCTGGGACTCAGAACATGAGGCCTTCATTGATGAGCCTCTCTTCTCCCGCCCTGAGGCTTTCTGGTAATTCCTGGTTGAGAAATCTTACTCTTACTCTAATGGAACACACAATGATGAAGAGTTAATGTGTGACTCCTAAAAAAAAATGGACTTGAGATTCATGCAATAGAGGAGTCCTTATAAGAAAGTACCTAATATGGCAGGTGATGTTGCCTTTCAACCCTGCTCTGAAAGAATGTAAGAAGGGTACATTCCTTTTTCTATATCTTAAGAAGAGTGGACTAGAGTATAGCACTAAGTACTGCTAGAGCCCAGAGTAGAAAATCTTAAATGTTAAGTTTGTTTAGTCCAAGGAAGAAAACCTGAAAGTCAGCCATCTGTCACGGAGGTGATTTTATAAGCTTTATTTGGAGGGTTTGAGAATTCTAATGGGCTTAGACTATGGTAGATGGAAAAATTAATAGGTAATATAAATTGTGGATCCAGTTTTTTGCTTGTTTGATCTGAAAGGATGATAAAACTACTGCAGTTGGGATATTTGTGAATAAATTTGACAGGCATCTGAAAATATTATAAATTATAAGTTGTCATTGAGTTAGAATATGAACCTCATTTTGAGAGGCCCTGTATCCCATCTCATGTTTAACAATAAAGCAAAAACCAAAGCAGAATTAATCAGTCTCTCTTTTTTGAAAATATTTTTAATTTTTATTTATTTATTTGACAGAGAGAGAAATCACAAGTAGGCAGAGGCAGGCAGAGAAAGAGGGGGAAGCAGGCTTCCTGCCAAGCAAAGAGCCTGATGCCGGGCTCGAACCCAGGACCCTGAGATCATGACCTGGGCCTAAGGCAGAGACTTAACCCACTGAGCCACCCAGGCACCCTAATCAGTCATTTTTAATGTCTTTTAATGTTTTAAAGTCATTTAATAATATCTGTTAAATCTTAGCTGTTTGGTTGTCACCTCACCAAAAATTTAGAGATTGCAGTTGGGACCTGGTTCTCGTTTCCTGACTTCCCAGTCCTAGTCATGACTGCCCTATTGAAGTAACTATCTTTCTAATCACAGTGAAGGAATTGAAACTTATGTACAACCATTCCTCATTATTCACAAACTTTGTATTTGCTGGTTTGCCTACACACTAAAATTTTTGCGTAAGCCCCAAATCAATATAGTGCTTTTGATGTTATTCTTGAATAAACATAGAGCGGCAAAAAATATGAGTCATTCAAAGTACATATTCCCAGATAGGTCAAATGGGGCAACACTGTGTCTTCTTGTTTCAGCTCTCCAACTGTATAATAACCAAGTGTCCTTTTCATGGTCTAGTGCCATGTTTTTTTCTCATTCTTGTGCTTTTTGTTGGTGATTTCACTATTTAAAATGGCCTCCAACTGTTGTCATCTGAAGTGCTGTCTAGTTTTCCTAGGCAAAAGAATCCTGTGATGTTCCTTAAGGAGAAAGTAATATACATAAAATAAACTTCATTCAGGCACAAATTATGATGCTGTTTGGCCATGAGTTTACCATTAATGAATCAACAATATTTTGTATTGATGGGTTGTTGAAAATTTGACAAGAGGCTCATAGGAATGTAACTCTGTAAATTCTCTGGGAGCAGTGGTTTAGTGTTGATGAATTCAGTGTTTGTGGTAATTTTATAGAATATAACTACCTCAGATAACAAGAATTGACCTTTTGGAACATGTACAATCAGGGAAGCAGAGGCAGAAATGTCTGTGCTGGTTGTATTATAGCAAAAGAGAAAAGATAATTTGAGAAAAATTGTGGCTATCTCTGGAACAAGTTGAGTCTCGCCATGTGTATCATTGGGTACTGAGTCATGTATTTTTCTCACAGTGAGTTGGAGGAAATCAGCTCTCTTCCCCCATCTTCCTCAGACTTTCTGAAAATAAGTGTGTCACTTTCTGAAAGTAAGAAATAAAGGACTGCTGTGACTTCCTTTTCCAGTACATCTCCTTTTCATGAGTGTGCTTTTACCTTGTTTACTTGGATTCCCCTCGATTTCTGAATGTACTTTCAACATCTTTTTCCAAAGGATGATTTACTTTGTTTCCTAATGCTCTCCTGTTTTCAGGCCTTTCGAATTGCTTTGAAAATAGATGCAAATTTCTTTGAAAATACAAGATCCTTCTTCCCAGATCTCAAAATAATTTCTGGTTGGGTTGAAGGTGGCTGGGATCTGTGAATACTCCTGAATAAAGAGAACTGGTACATTAGAACTGAGGTGAATCAGTCACCTGACTTCAAGCTGGTAAATATTGCTCTCCTTTCTCCAGGCAGATTTTTTAGTAAATAGCAAGTCATGTTTCTGAAAACTCCCAGGTCCGTGGTCTCTGATCTTACTTCCCCAGCATTTTGTCATAGGAGCACTTCCAGAGCCTAAGAGCCGGGGAGGTGGGTATTGGATGGGAACAAGAGGACACACACACTGTAAAGATCCCTTGGATGCTTCTCTCCTCCGCTGCTGAGGGACTGGCAGAGCTCAGTCCTGGACCCTGCAGAGTTCAGGAAGTCCTTTTTTTAATTTCAGATGGAGACCATAGTCTATTTGTCTGTCTTCCTCCTCTCTGAAAGGGAGTCTTTTTTATTTTATTTGTTTATTTTTTTAACTCCATGTGGGCCTTATTTTTGTCTCTAGGCCAGATTCACTTTTTTATATCTGTGTCTCAGCCCAAGAGTTAGGAAAAGAGACTCATTCCTGGATCAATTTATACTCTGTAATGATACTAGAGCTCAAATGTATGTTAAGAGATGGAGCTGGCATAGCCAAACAACCCAAGTTTTCCCTAGAACCCTTGTGAGAGAACACCTGAGCAGCCCTCTCTGGCCAGATGTCATAGGTGGGAAAATGAAGCTTACTTAAAAGCAAAATCCTTGATTGCCACCTTCACGGATAACCCCGGAGAGGTTTCAAAACCTCTCAGAGAAGAGAGCAAGCCTTTCTAAGGTACCTTCAGAAGCACTCAGGAACTAAAAACCAAACCCTCACATCTCAGAAGAGATACAGCCAGTTCTAGACCATAGTGGGGAAATTGTTTCTGGGGAAAAGTGGAAAAAATGAGGGCCCAAATAAACTTCAGTAATTTCTCAGTTTTGTACCTATGCTTAATTAACCCATGTGTCTTCACAGGCTCCTCCTCTGAGGATTCCAGGAATCTCTCTTTTTTGTGAGAATCACCTTTTAAATTGCTTTAATACCAGATTAAGCCCCCAAAGCAGTAGTAACTCAGATCCTAAACACAAAGAATGTCCTTTGTTTTTTCCCTGGATGATAAATGAAGTTACCACAGAACGCAAAATTTAAGATTTCAGGTATGACCAATGAGTCCATGCAAGAATTTAGGTTTCTGTGTTAAAGCTAAATGTGCCAATATGACATAAACACGAGACTAGTTACAATAGGTCATCATTGATGCTCGCTTCTTCTGTGAGTGGATTCTACCAGGACACGAATTACCTGGAAGTAATAGGAATCCACAGAAAATTTTCTATTTGAACCTTAAGAATATATTTTAAAGTTGTAATAATTGGTATTTTCTAATTATTGTTTTTAAATACTGAATTTTGGGAAATCAAGATTTAGCTTTGGGACCTTTGAATTTGTGCAATAATAAAACCTTCTGAAATTTTGGACTTCTGTACGTGTTTCAACAAGTAAAATAGGAATTTATGCATTCATATATATTTTTAATGTATTCATATATATGAATTTTTCATCCATGAACATTCCAAGCAAACCTTAAAGACAATTTGCATGTATTCTTTGCTAATCGTATGAAATACAGAGTTACCAGGTATCTCATAATCTTTTAAGAACGTGAAAAACTAGTACTGGGATCAAGCTAATGCTAGTTGGGGGAATCCTTTATTTTATTTTATTGTCATGTTTTGTATTTTCATGATGGTAAAATTATTTTATGTTTGTATAATTCTTTTATTGTTTAAGATGTTTGTGTATCCACATATTTTTTTAAAATTTAATTCCAGTATAATTAATGTACAGTATTTTTTTTGTTTCAGGCATACAATATAGTAATTCAACAATTTTGTTCATTTCTCAGCGCTCATCACAGCAACTGTACTCTTAATCTAATTGGGGGAATTCTTTAGACCTGTAAGCCATGGTATGATAATATGTAACATTAAGTTAGTGTAGGGATCTTAATATTACAAGATTTATAATGTCATGTCTAGGAAAAAGCAAATTAAATTTAAAAAGCTTGAAAGATCAGGATAATACTTAGCAAATTTTTAAAAATAGTGACAATATATAGAAGTACATTAATTTTACTACAAATAGAAATTAAATAATAGGTGAAGAACTAGCTTATTCAGCCAGAAAGTATGCATGTGGATTATGTATTTATAATTACATAGTCATTAAAAAATGTATGCAGATCACGTAATTGTGAAATAAGATTGTTTTCCAGATTCCAGAGATAGAGCTGTTTTGAGTATTTTACATCATCTCAAAGTACAGGAGACTCTTCCCTGACCTCCTGGTCAGAGCTTTCACACTGCTGGAACGCCAACAAACAAAGCAAACTGAAACCTCATCAAATGAGGACAACGCGGCCACAGAGAGGGAGTGATTTGGTGAACAAAGTGACTAGAGGATCGTTGGTAGAATATAGTCTAAAAGCCAAAGGAATTATTAGAAAATGTTTAACTTTATTCAGTAATTGTGTTGCTCTTATTAATATTGCAGTGTTATTTTAGAATTTATTGTTAGGTAAAATATGTGATATCTATGAGGTATCTTAGTTTTCTTTGAATGCTGTTACAACGCCCTTCATTCATGCTGCTTATGCTACCAAGGGGTGGATATTGTTGCATGTATTTGTTGGAGTTTTTAAAAATATTTTTAAGTAAAAATATTTTTATGTGAACGATAAAAATATTTATCGTTTCATGATACTGCCACATAGTGGAGATACAGAAGATACATTTTTTCCCCAAGTTTTTCTTCTAAGATGGCTTCAGGGATTGCCCCTGAGAAAGAAATGGGTCCCACAGAGGGTCCACTTTCCCCACAGGTCTCCACCCCCACACTCAGAAAGCCTAGCCTTCGTATCTGTTTCACCGAAGGCCTTCCACAGTCTCAGGAGCAATGCATAAGAGCATTGGGTTGACTCCCATCTGTAGGAACCACAAGACTTGGCCACAAGAGAAAGAGAAAGAAAAAGTTACCAGCTGACGAATGGTGACAAAATCCTCAAGAATCAGCTGAATCAAGAAAGTATGTTCATACAGAGGCCTTGCCTAGCTTTTAGAACAGTAACTTTTGTGGGGCGCCTGGGTGGCTCAGTGGGTTGAAGCCTCTGCCTTCAGCTCAGGTCATTTATCCCGGGCCATGGGGGCCATGGGGGTCACAGGGGTCCGGGATCGAGCCCCGCATCTTGCTCTCTGCTCAGCAGGGAGCCTGCTTCCCTTCCTCCCTCTCTGCCTGATTGTGATCTTCGTCAAATAAAATCTTTAAAGGAAAAAAAAAAACAAAACCCCAGTAACTTTTTGCTTTGCTCCTTTTAACTTGAACATGAGGGCGATATTGACACAACTATGCCAAAGGAATAGGTGCAGAGAGAAGCCTGGCCCCTTGTGTTCTACCACTGACTGCCTTCTTGACCATCCTGTACTTTGGTAAATTTTACAAAGTAGCCTTACCTTTAATTACCTAGTCCTGTACTGCTGGTTTCATTTACTAAAATGAGGAGTTCTGGGTGTTTGGGAACAAAAGCGTTAATGGAAAAACACCTGAAGTAAAACTAAAAGTGCTCCAAGAAAATAGCTACTGAGTTATTCTATCTAAGGCAACAAAAATTTCTGTCTTGGAGAGTCTCTGCTAACTCCAGAGGGCCAAGATTTTCGTGATAAAGAGGACTCCTGGAAAGCGCCCATTTCTATCTTTTCCATTTTGAGAAAACAGCACAGGTGTGCTGCTTTCTCTTTGTGTCCCTGATAAGGCAATTTACATGTGTTTTGCCTTGGCTGGGAAGGCAGCACTGTATTTAATTTAGGTCTGGTTTTCGTCTTCTGGCTAAATTGTAGCTTTCCAGGGAAACTTATAACTATGAATTATGAAATATACCTAACCATAGTCTTTTCATTGCAGCTGCATTTCTGCCGTGTCCCAATCATAGCACAAATCGTTTGAGGAATTTCTTCTAATTATAACCTCAGGCTTCCTGGCTCTTCTTTGAGTGAAGGTTGCTGCTGAGGGTAAGGAGTATTAAAAATATAAATCCTGTATCTATGAAAGAATTAACAGCTTCATATTCCATGCTGTTTAAAATTTATTATACGTGTTGCTACAGGTAAGAAATTCCCATAAAGTTTTATTATAAAAGCTTCAGTTGTGCTTGAGTTTTCAAATATAAATGGGCTATTTGGGGTCCAAATAAAAACTACGGTTCCCATTATAAATTACAGTTGCAACCAAGTATAGATTTTGAAATGAATTATCTTGTTCCTTACCCTTAACTCTCACCCACCTGATAATGTGTTATTTTACTTTAAAATACAGTTGGTCCACATTATTCACAGATTCATATTTGTGAATTTATCTGCTCACTAAAATGTATTTGTGATAATCTCATGGTGATTTTTCTGGTATTAGCAGACATACATGCTCAGAGCAGCAAAAATACAAATGGTGGGGTACCTGGCTGGCATGTGACCCTTGATCTCGGGGTGCTAAGTTCAAGCCCCAAATTGGGCATGGAGTCTACTTGAAAAAACAACAAAAACCCCCCACACTGTCCAGTGCTCACACTCAGCTGAGATCAAACAAGGTGACAGTCTGCCTTTTTGTTTCAGTTCTCATACTGTAAATAATTATCTTTCTTGTGGTCTATTTACTGCCACATTTTTCTAATTGTTATACTTTTTATTGATGATTTCTCTGTTTAAAATGGCCCCCAAACACAAGTTTGGGGAGAGAATATGTATGTTAAATAAGCTTTGTTCAAGCATGAGTCACAGGGCTGTTGGCCAGGAGTTCAGTATTAATGAAACAGCAAAATATATTAAATAAGATGTCTTTAAGCAGAAGCACACACATAGGAGAAAATTTGTCTTGTTTGGTTGATGAAAATGTTACGGACACAGGCTTGCAGGAACCTAACCCTGTGTTTCCCCTAGGAACAATAGTATCTATGCCAGATGGGCAGGGCCCCGAGAGGGCCTCAGGCCCCTCTCCAAGAGGGTTCTTGGCTTTGCACAAAAAAAAATTCAAGAGCAAGCCACTTGGAGCAAGGGACAAGGATTTATTAAGTATAGAAGTAAGAAAGGGGCTGCTTCACAGACAAAGTAGTGGTCTGTCCCCATAGGCAAGGAAGAGGAATCCCCCCAACCTTTGCCTCTAATGAAGGGTTTTATAAGTTGGTTTTTGTTTTTTAATTAGCTAACTGGATAGGGAGGGGCTTATTCTTTAACTTTGGGTTTATCACTTACATGGGGTGGTCAGTTTTTCCATTGTCTTCAGGTCATGGAATCACCCATGGGGAGCAATTTTAAGAATGTCCAGCTTTTATTACTTTCGCTGTCAGAGGGAGTGGGGTCTTGTGGTCTTTCATGAGTTGAATCCCATGACTCTTTTTATGACCTGCTGACTTTTAGGTTAAAGGTCAGCCTAAAAACCAAAATGGCGTTACTTTGGTCAACTTGTCCAAGCCTCCTTTGCCTCCTGCTTTAGTAAGGTAGTAATGAATTTGGTGTTCCCAGTGGCTTTACAGAACAAAACTACCACGAGGAATGAAAATTTTACTCTTCTTCAACCTGTGTCTAGGGTATGATATTCATATGATAGTCCAAATCGGTGTCCTCAAATTATGACACTGGGGCTAAATGCACCTCACTGCCCTTTCTTGTATAGCTTGAAAACTAAGAATAGTATTTACGTTTTTAAATACTTGAAAAAAATCAAAAGAATAATGTTTTGTGATATACAAAAATTATATAAAATTTGTATCTCAGTGCCTATAAATAGAGTTTTATTGGAACACAGCTGTGCTTATTTGTTAACCTATTTCTGTGGCTTTCACCCTTCTGCCGCAGAGCTGACTGGTTGTTACTCTGCTCGGCGCACTCTTATTTCAGTGATGCAGCTTTTACTCCACATTTAGAGTGCTCTGCCTACCGCCCTACTGTGACTTTTTGTTATTTTTTTACCAGTTCATATTCAGTCAGAATAAGAAAAGTGGACTTCAGATGTCCTGCATTTAAGGCACAGTACAGTGTGAATTATGTTATTGAATTAGATGGCAAACATTGTGTTTATTATGCAGTGACACTGCCACTGTGTTGAAAGTATACAATATATGTTGACATTACCGGGCATCATGGTATTCCCAACTTATAGAAAGTAATCGTCAGAAATATAGAAAGTTTAAAATGGGACAGTTCATCATAGCAGAATGGGTTTAAAAGAAAAACTCCAGCTAATGGAAAGTTCTTCTATATACTACCCTCAGAACACTTCTAGCCACCAAATATGTATATTTTTTCCCCACAACAAGCAATTCTCCAGTTCTCTGCGGATACCAGTTGGGGGACCTACAGTTCAATTCAGTTCTGCCACAACCTGGAGTTAGTGTCAGATCCCACAGGTTAAGGGGTCAGTCTCACAGACGACTGCCCCTCCTCAGACACCAGTCTCAGGTAGTGGATCTTCAGGTTACCCACAACTTCTGTCTGACTCGGTTGCAAACTGAGGGTTCCCACAACTCTGCCTTGGCTTTGATAATATGCTAAGTAAAATGGCTCACAAAACTAAGAAATGCCCTTATGATTATCCACTGAGGATAAAACTCAGGAAAAGATGGATATGGCAGTGTATCAGGCAGGGTGCACAGCGCTCCCATTCTCAGTAGGAGGCATCATCATGTCGGCATCATTGATTAAATCATTGGCCATTCATTGGTGATTGAATCTACAGCCCTGCCCTCCTGAGAGGTCAAGGGGTCGGGCTGAAAGTTCTGAGTTGCTGCTCACCTAGTTGGTTCCCATGGCAACCAGCCCCCATTCTGTGATTATCAAGGAGATTTTTTTTTTTTTTTTAAGATTTTATTTATTTGACAGAGAGTACAAGTACAAGTAGGCAGGGCAATAGGCAGAGGAAGAAGCAGGCTCCCTGATGAAAAGAGCGCCCAGTGGAGGGGAAGAGGGGTTCAATTCCAGAACCCTGGGACCATGCCCTAAGCCTAAGGCAGAGACTTAACCCACTGAGCTCCCCAGGTGCCCCAAGAAGGGGGCAAGACTTGCCTCATTAGTATACATTTAGGTGTGGTCAAAAGGGCCTTTTTATTATGAATGACAAAACTCAGCTCCTTTAAGAGCTGTTTCAGGAGCATAGAAGGCCAAATATAACAAAAGATGCTTCTATCACTTTTCACTTAAGAAGTTACAGTGATTTTAGAAGCTCTGTGCCAGGAACCATGGATGGAGACCAAATATGTATTTATTTCATCACAGTGTCACAGGGTTTTAATTGATGAAATTGGCATTTTGCTCAGACAATAGATTATTTAAAATGGATTCTCACTGGTCAGATTAGTTGTATGAATTGGTTGAGATGTGTTTAGGACTGAGGGCATTTGGATGGGTTGAGATGTGTTTAGGAGACATGTCTACATTTAAATGATTAGGGGATAAGAATCTGGTAAATCCTCAGGGATGGACCTGAGACTTAATCTGTATAAGTATTTCTGTTCCTTCCAAGGATAACAGAAACCTGCCTGTAGTTAGTCTTCATACAAGATGGGATGAAAGCCCCTCAAGGGGAGGGATTTCTTTGAGCTCAGAGCACAGAAATATGAGCTGTTTGTGTCCACACACCTGCCTAAGGCATTGACATTAACATCAACACAAAAATTGAGGGGATTATTCTAAATAAAAAAGCTGCCCTGCTCTCCCTACCACTATAAACAAATAGGAGGCTACTGTTAGAAAAAGGGAGCAGATAGAAAGGGAGTGACCGCTTGCCTCTCGAGAGTGCGGGATTATCTACCACTGTGACATGAAGATAGAGTAGCTTTCACCAGGTGATGACAACTTGTACTTGGCAAGCCATAGACAACTGGATCTGGGTTGTTCGTGGAGCACAGGTAGGACCATCAAATCTCTTCTTAAAATATGAATACGCAGAGACCAAGTCAGTTGGGTAAGTGGTTCATGCTGGACCAGCTATCACAGCAGCCCCAACCCACAGGCATTATACAGCTAGGATGTTGCACAGAAGACAAGGGTGGCAGAGAACGTTTCCGTAAGAAGAGAGAAGACAAAAATAACACCATCTTGCAAAAGAAGCTGAGACTGAGATCCCACAGTCTCTACCCCCGTAGCGTGCCCAAAATTCCAAAATCTGAAATTGCAACCACTCATTACTTTCTTATTGGTGCTGTGGCACATTACCATAAACTTAGTGACTTAAAACCACACAAATTTATTATCTGACAAATTCTTGAGGTTAGAGATCTGAAATGGGTTCCAGAGGGCTGTGTTCCTTCTGGAGACGGTAGTCAGGAATCTGGTTTCTTAGGTTTTCCAGCTTCTGAAGGTTCCTGACCTGCCTCTCTGTGTCCACTCTATTGTTGCATCTGCTTTCCCACTCCCCTTCCTGCCTCCCTCTTAGGAGGACTCTTGTGATTGCATTTGACCACCGTGCTAACCCAGGATGATCCTCCCATCTCAAAATGCTTAGTCACATTTATAGGTCATGTTCCTCAGGTCCGAGAACTTCTTGATTCAGATCTGCGGACACGAGCAGGCTTCTCTAGCTTCCACAGCACAGTGGCGGATGATCAGCAGGAGTCATTCGTCTCTGTCTCCCTTTTTCAGTCTTTAGCCCCTGTTTTGCTTACAGTGATGGTGGTAGGGAGAGCAGGGCAGCTTTTTTATTCAAAGTAATCCCTCCAGTTTTTGTGTTGGATGTTAATGTCAGTGCCTTAGGCAAGGTTTGTTCTCTTCTTTGGGCAGGAGGTTATTAAAATGCCTTATCAAGATAATCCTGACCTTGATCTCTGATGCCATCCATCTCAAGGAGATTGCTTCATTCTACCACGCATACAATGAGTTTACAGTGGTCAGTTGTTTTTATGTCTGGAATGTACAAATACCATAACCTGTTTTGCCATACCTGGTGCTACACCCGAGTGGCAGATGTCGCCTCTAGTTCAGTGATGTGCTCAACAACACAGTGCCCAAAGGATAAGATGTTCATTTCTCCTGCCCCACCCCTGGCTTAATATCTCTGATACCTTGTCATTTACCCTAACGTTGTTTAATGGAAGGAGGACACACACTCAAAGATCAAAAATGGTGAGGCAGCCATGCAGCTGGTAATTCCCAGTGGCCTTATTGTTGGAGGCTACTGCATGGTTGGAGTCATGGATCAAACCAGGCCCTGACTTGTGTCTCCTTTAAAGTCCGGACATCTTGATAAGGGGTCAAGGACAGGAAAGTTGAGTGAGAAAGGGTCTGTGCTATGTGTCGTGCGCTCGCCTACGTGACTTCCCACACGCTCTCTCTACAGAAGGGAATAATGTGGTCAGGGTCATGAATTCTTAGTTAGTCCTTGTTGTTCCTATACCTCCCATAACCCACTCCCTGACTGATTGTCTTGCTAATGAGACAAGTGGACTAGCCGTGACTTAGCCGTGACTACCTGGCATCGCGAAGTTTGCTTGTAGTAAATGTAAACTTGTTAAAGAAACTGCGGTCATCTGACTAGATACTGATGTATTACTCCTCCTTTTCTGATCTGCCTTATAAATGATTGTAAGATGTGAAATAAAATCAGTACTGTTGGACATCATCCTCAGTGCTCCTCCTGCCCCCATCTCTTTGTCTCTTAATTTCTTTTCATCATCCTCTCTTACCCACACCTTTCCTGGTCGATTTGTCACGCTGGCCGCGACACCTTAGAGGCATGGCAACCCACACATGGACTCCATTTTCATGTTTGCTCTATATGCAGAGTTGCTGACATTGTTGATGAAGTTTTATTAAAATTCTTAGAATTTAGGTTCCCCTGAGGATAAAAGGGAATAGACCCCTCTCCCCTGAAAAAAAGCCCTGCTAAGTAGGACATTTCTTATAACCACCTCTCAAGTTTTCCTTTAATCACATAGAGTAAAGCAAAGGTATTTTCTCCTATAAAACCTTTGTTAGAAGTTTGGCTTCCTTGCATGTAGGGACTGACACCAACAAAAGTATGTATGCAGATTTTACTCTCTGATTTTATGAAAAAGGTCCATGGATACAAATTCTATAGGTTTGGTATTTAAAATCAGCTCAGAATGCCACTATGGTGGGTAACATGTTCGAATGAGTGTATTAGCTGCAGGAGTCACATTGTAGGCAAAATGGTCACTTCTCTTTGGCCTGGGGAGGCTTTCCTGCATGAGCTCAGTGTCCATTTGCTCCCCCACTTACGCACAGAATGCTTGCCTTCAGGCTTCCTCCCCTAGAAGGACCAGGGTAGAGTGACTCCACTCTTCTTCCATTGCCCATGGCCACCAGGGACCATCAGGAGAGAGAAGACAAGGTGGCTACCCCGTGAAAAGGTAACCTCAAGTCAAAAGAGAGAGATTAGAAATCCAAATTTTTGAAGAAGAAAAAAAAAAAAAACCCACCTGTAACTCCCAAATAGATTATCTCTAGCTCTCTAAAGTGAATGGGACAGGGCCACTGTTTGAACAGAGGTCTTATAAGGGACTGTGTTTGTCTTTGGCTGAGGTCACACTGTCCCACATACTTCACAGGGAAATAGCATAATTGACAATTGGGAAAGTTTCAAATTGCCTCTTGGAGGTGGTCTGCTGCTTAAAGTCTCCTTTTCTTCTTCCAAAGACTTACCAAATAGAATGAAATTGTTTAGATATACCATTATGTACATGGAATTTATGTTCCCAGGCCCTCTCTCTAGCTCAGCTGCAAAAAGAGATACAGCTTCAAGATTTAGTGTTTTTCTTCCACCTAAAGTAGAGTTAACACTTTTTTTCTGAGCTAGACCTTTATTTTATTTTCTTTCCATAAGACTTATATTGATTAGTCTTTAGAGTCATTCTTTTATTTGTAGGTACATTCAGATGTTAAATGCGTACTCTCCTCTTCCCAAGACAGGTATCTTCAAACAGGTCTAAAATGGTGTCAGTTCAGTTGGTCAGAAGGGTCAGATGTGAGACCTGCCACCACCAGTTCAGTCCTTTGTGTGCTGCTGGAAGAAAGTGTTCAGAATTTCTTGCTTTCTTTTGGAAAGAAATAATGGACCTGGGGAGATATTAAATCAAAACATTCTTATCTTACTCTGTATACTGAAGAGAAAAGGTTTTCCCCCTCTCCGTCTGCGTAGACAGAAACTACCCAGAGCACAATTAGAATAAATCTTGACTCAAAAATGCTGGGCCTAAGAAGAACATTCTAACTTGTGGGGAGGAGACCGGGCGCAAACTTTTATTGAGGTTTACAGGAAGGGGCACTTGACAATTCGGTAGTTCCAAGAACTAGGCAAAGATGTTCTACTAATAGGAGTAGCCATGTTTTGGGAAATTTGGATTTTTTTTTTTAAAGATTTTATTTATTTATTTGACAGAGATCACAAGCAGGCAGAGAGGCAGGCAGAGAGAGAGGGAGAAGCAGGCTCCCTGCTAAGCAGAGAGCTTAATCCCTGGACCCTGGAATCAGGACGGGAGCTGAAGGCAGAGGTCCCAACCCACTGAGCCACCCAGGCACCCCAGGGCAATTTGGATTTTATCAAGAGGAGTGGAGAACAGTGAGGTGCCAAGACATTGGGTAGGAGGGAGTAGAGAAGAATAGTTATAGGACTCTAGAAACTTCTGAGTTCTTCAGGGTCTCTTACACTATCTTTAAGATAAAGGAAAGCAAGGATGTTTTGCAGTTGAAAAGAAGGCTATTTCATAATATTTTTACAAACATTATATATTCACTTTCTTCATAGCATGTGTACCTCTGGCAGGGACATACACATCCTTGCAGTATATTGTTGAAGAACAAGAAATAGTATCCACAATCTACCAATTCTTTTTATTTCCGTGGGAAGAAAGAATTGTTATATGGTAATGGTTGAGGGTCCCAGTGTCTCTCATAACAATAGGATGAGTCCTCTGGGAAAAGACCCATTTCTTAAATTTAGAAATGCCGCTACTACCAGTCACCACAAATACCATCACTAACATCCCTACCACTATCACTGAGCACTTGGCTCAGCAGTTAGAGCATTTTGAATTCCCAACATGAAATACTAATCTAATTTATTTTAGCCAATCTGTCCCATGCCATATTTCTATATATATCTTAATTTTGTAGGATCCCAAAATCCAGATACTCTGGCATTAATACATCATTAGTATGTTTTTTTAAGTCAGTAATTTTCTCTAATGAAGCAATTTTTTGTAGGATACTCCTTAAAAAGTGGAGGGGCTTCATATTGTTAATGTAATTTCTCTTTAACACATTTTATATCCGATTCAGTGGTTGATAAATGATGATGGATAAATTCTAATCGATCACTTGCTTCTCCATTACTTAGTTTGATCACAAGGCCTCTTTGTATTATAATGGATAGCAGCCTAATTCAATCTAACTTTTGCAAAAAGGGAATATTCACGTAGCTATAGTCTATAGGTAATGTTGGTTTCAGGCATGGGTGGTCCTGGGAGGTTAAACAATATCTTCAGGACCATTTTCCTTTTCTTCCAACTTTGCTTTCCCTTGGGTTGGCCTGATTCTTGAGTCTCAAGTGGAAAATATGGCCACTAGTAGCTCTAGGCTCATGGTATCTCTTCAGTTAGTGCTTTTTGCACTTTAAGAAAATGTGCCAGGGAAGACTTTAATAGGCTTGCAAAGTAGGTGGAATAATGGCTTCCCAAAGATGTCCACGTCCCAATTTCTAGAACCTGTGAATACGCTACCTTATATGGCAAAGGGAACTTTGAAGGTGCGATTAAGTTTTGGCTCATAAGATGGGTGAACATCCTAGAACATCCAGATGGGCCTGACCTAGTCACAGGAGGGAGGCAGGAGGTCTGCTACTAGCTCTAAAGATAGAAGAAGGGGGTCATGAATCAAGGAATGCAGAGAAAGGCAAGCAAACACACTGCCTCCTAGAAACTCCAGAAGAACACAGACCTGAGGACCCATTATAGATAACGATCTTCAGAACTATAAAATAGTAACTCTTTTTCCAAGTCACTAAGTTTGTGGTAATTTCTTATAACAGTGATAGGAAACAAATACAGCTTTTGATGATTGACCATCCCTGAACCAACTGGTCAAACTTTGGTGTAGGACTGTAAGGATGGTACACTACTCAGATATGGGCTATGTGCACTCCCAGAGCCAGGGTTGGAGTAAGTCCAACCCGAAGCACGTGCATGGAGTTTGAGGAAGGAATGAATCCATCATGCTCCTTAGCTGCTCTGTGGAATTCATGTGTACATACGTGTGTGTGTGTGTGTGTGTGTGTGTTTCTATCTATTTATAGTCTCGTGATCCAATTAGCACTCTCTTTGGCTTCTGCTGCTAGTGATCAGTTGGTATGAAATTTCTCAATATTCTTTAGTCTTGGATGAAGGCCACTAGTCTATCGTGCATCAAGGCCAATACATTTGTGGCCTTTCACCTACATATGACTTTGAAGGCAGAAGCTGTCCATGTTTCAGAGTCTTTCTTCTTCTGTTTATAGTTCTGATACATTTTATTCTTACCACAGCCCATAAGTCAGATTTAGGCCATCTGAGAAACATTTTGTGCTCCTGACAAATACCATTAGCTTTCTTTACGTAATAGCATACAACGTAAGCAACCTTATCTCTCCCCTGACCATCACAGCTCATCCCACTGATTCTGATGTAATCTCTGCATTTCTATTCCCTGGTCAAGTTCTGTGGATGGATCTTCTATTTCTAGAAGTGATCCAGATTTCAAAAACAAATTAGTCTGAAAATGAGGATCTATATACCACTTTCCATATATAGCAAGGAAGCTCAATATTGGTTTTGCAGAAGGCATGGCTCCAGTCATCTCAATTTATATACTCACTCACTGGTTCCAGTCACCAGATCACAAAATGGTATACTATTTCTCTCTCTCCCTCCATCTGAGGGTTCTAAACCCCAAAACCACATTATTCTGGAGCCACTTCTTTTGGTCCTATTTTGCTAATATTTTGGCTGCCATGGTGGATTGTCTCTTAGCTCAGTTCTCTTTTGATTTGATTCAGGTACAACTGGACACTCAAATGCCCCTGGAGACACCCCCGTGGGAAGCCGTGAACTGTAACTGGGTTTCTGTGCCTATTATCTTGGAGGTGGAAGACTGTGACAGTAAGGTGAAATCTTTAAAAGAAAGGCATTTGTTCCCATACACACAGTTTTTTCCCACTGGAAAAATGCAGGTATCTGCTGTTAATTGATGAGAGAAAGCATGCCCTGCCTCTTTCTCAGCTGGAAAAACACACAACAGAGTTGCAAAGGAAGACCATTCTGTTCTTAATTTAGGTTTGCTCTATATGGTAACCCATATAATATCCATAGGGGGTAAGAATTTAGGAATGGTTTTCTTTATTTTACTCATTTCATTCTCTGCTCATTTAAGTGAGCTTTCACTTATGAACTCTAGGGGGTGCCCACAGGGTCTCTCTTCTGGACTCTCCTTCTTGAGGTATCCCCATAGTCGTTCATCCCCATTAACTACTTCTCTTTCTTCCCGATCCCAGCCTACTGTGCTGTGGGTGCCCTTGAAATAGGTGTCCTTTCTTGTCCACAAGATTTCTGTGCTGGGCAGAAGATAGAAGAGGCAGGTAAAAGTGCTAGTCTGGCCTGAAAGTTGGATACAAATTAAAAAAAAACATCTGACACTTTATATTATAGATGTTTGTTTCCTGTCAACATCTCCCTTTTCCTCTTATATCGTATGTTAAGAGACTGTCCCCTGCCCACCGGACAGCCACCATTCTATCACCTACATATGGAAGCTTTCGGCTTCCAGGAAGTAGGGGTGGGGTGGGAGAAAACTCATCTCACTATGGAATTTTTTTGGTCTTTTTTTTTTTAATTTTATTTATTCATTTGAGAGAGAGAGAGAGAGCTCGAATAAGCATGAGCCAGGAGGGGCAGAGGTGGAAGGGGGAAGGGAGAAAGAACACGAAGCAGACTCCGCACTGAGCCCGGAGTCCATGCAGAGCTTGATCATGACCTGAGCTGAAACCAACAGTTGGATGCTCAACCAACTGTGATACCAGGATGCCCCCCAAACTCATCTCACTATATTAAAACCAACCAACCAACCAACCAACCAACCAACCAAGGTGGAGTATGTTAGTTTCTACAACTTCCTGGTGCCAATTTACAAACTTCATATCCATTATTTTTCCCCCTCTTTCTCTCCTGGTACTATAAAACGTGAACGTCTTTTTTGCTCCGCATTATCATTTATCATTAGTTATTCCTGCAGCAGGGACCTGACCCCTTTGCTTAACTTTATGGTGCTCCTCATCATCCAACACCCCTTAATTCTGCGCCTCTCAGTATTCCCGGTCATCCTTCCATCTGTCTTCTCCCACTCGTGGTCCTTTTATTTATGTCATTCATACCAGCTGCCCCGTTCTCTCATTCTTCATGCCCTCCCACTTTTCATCACTCTGACCTCTGCATCTGTGCTCCGGTTCACTAATGTGATCTTCAGCTGTGTCTGTTCTTCAGGTGCATCTATTCAGTTCATCTACTGTGTTTTATTTCAGTTACAGTAGTTTAAATTTTAATGATTCTGATCAATTTTTATAGCAGCCTATTTTGCTACATGGATATGGTATCTTTTTTATTAATGATTCTAAAGACTTTAATTATACTTTAAAAAAATCTCTCTCTGGGCGCCTGGGTGGCTCAGTGGGTTAAAGCCTCTGCCTTTGATTCAGGTCATGATCCCAGGGTCTTAGGATCGAGCCCCACATCGGGCTCTCTGCTCAGCGGGGAGCCTGCTTCCTCCTCTCTCTCTGCCTGCCTCTCTGCCTGCTTGTGATCTCTGTCAAATAAATAAATAAATAATCTTTAAAAATATTTAAAAAAATAAGAAAATCTTTCTCCATTTGGTGTATTTTTCCCCCCTCAGGAGTTCAGCATATTTAGGTTGATGCTTACATTTCAGGGTGTGATTTTCTTTCACTATTTGGTGATTCTTTGTTGTGTTCTTGTCTCTGACTTAACTTTCTCTGCTAGCTTCCATTATTGTAGAACCTTCCAGTAATTGTGATTAGCTCTGAGATAAGATAAGCTCTGAGGTGGACGATGTCAATAAGAAGTCTTACATGGGGAGTGTTCCTTGTGCCCCTTGGGTGTAGCTGGCCACTCAAGACCCAGCTTTGGTTTATGTGTGGACACGGTAAGACAGCTGTGTGGGAACCGGAAGTGGGCTCTCACCAGACATGGAATCTTCTGACGCCTCATCTAATCTTGGATTTCCCAGCCTGCAGAACTGTGAGAAATAAATTTCTGTTGTTTATAAGCTACCCAGTCCATGTATTCTGTTGCAGCAGGGGAATGGACTAAGACAGCATCTGAGTTGGTGTAAGTCAAAATTAGAAAACTGTCACCACCAGGCTCCTTCAGATATTCGGGAATTGACTTAATACAGTCGGTTTGAGACAAAGACATCTGAATTTTGAAAAGGCTGAAATTGTTGCCTAGTTTTTAAACCTTGAATTATACTCAGATATCAAAGATGTATCAGAGGCTTACCAGTAAGAATATTCGTTTCTGTGTTGTGAAATTAGAAATAATCTTAAGTTTACAAAAAGGAAGTTGACTCAGTTTTTTTCTATCTCCCTAATGTAATACTACTGTGCAGCCACTAACAAGGCTGATGGAGAAGATAAAGTCATGGAAATATTCATGACATAATTAATGGGGGAAAAGCACGTTATAGAGCAATCGGTGCGGAGATTCTTTAAAGGCAAATTCTTTGCCTATGGAAAGGTAAAACCACAAAACTTCAAGTGATATTTTCAAAATGTTAAGATTTCGTTGGATTTATATAGGCTATTTCATAAAGTTAAAATTTATTGGGTGAAATGTATTACTTTTGTCATCATGAAAAGTGTTGCTATACTCATCTTTTCAGAAACGCATCTATTTGGGTAAAGCAGGAACCTAAATAATTGTTCTGGATCATTAAATAAGATCCTAATTCTTTCTTAAACAGTTGTAGTTTTAGTGAATTGATACAATAATTAAAGTGATTAATTAAAGATTGAACTAAAAATGATACCACTTAGACACTAATGATAAACTTACTGTGATAACAAAAAAAAATGTCTAGTGTTGAGACTTTTATTCTTCAAATTTTGGTTGGTATATATATGTATATATGTATATAGCAGACACAAGATAGCTACTGCAGTAGTGGTAGGTGGACTGCAGACCATTCTTAGAAAAATACTGCAGAAGTTCTTCTTCATTGCCAGCGGAATCTCATTTCTCACCTTGCAGGTGTCCTAGGCAAGCAGCCCAGTACTACCCACCAGCAGTTTGTAGGAACAAAGTAACGATGCCAACTAAGGGTAGGTATTTTGTATAAGCTTTTTTATCCCTAGGACTTTTAAATTATAATGAACAATTTTTTATGCTTATGGAGCTTTAGAATTCATAATATACATCCTTTTTATTTTATATATCAGAAAAACAAGGTAAATGAATAGCCTTAGATCCAACAGCTACATTGTGATAAAGATGGGACTAGACCCTGGGACTCCACTGTCCCTTGCCAACATAATTTTTGCCCATCTGAGCTGACTCAGCTTTCATTTGCTAGTATCCTAGAATGCCGAGGTGTTTGTCAAACATATTTCTGAGCTGCAAACTTGACTGTGTGTCGGAAGCTCAGAGCTCCGCATTACTTTCAGCTCCCCCTGAACTTGTGATACTTTGGTTAGAGATGGGCCTTTGAGATGGGACACCTATTGATTTACTCCAGTTAATGCTGCATAGATATGATGTGCAGGTGGTTAAGTTAAAACACCACCCAGCTATGTGGTTATTGTTGACGAGATAAAGCCAACACCTGAAGGCTGAGCGTTTTGGAAATGCCCTCCTCGGTCCTGCTCACAATGGTAGTCGGCAGAATCTAGTGTCGTTTATTGCAGACGTATCTTTACTAAAAGGGCATGTTGTTTGTTAAGGCTTGTGGCTTCAGTTTCTTGATCTCCTTGACACCCAAAGGTAGAATTGTGGACTTTATGTCATGCATTCTCTTGTGGAATAGGCAGCAAGTGAAAACACAGGGATGTTAATGAATGAGATGGTGATGCAGTAATTCTAATGATTTGGCAGCATGTGTGTATCTGCACATCTCCTCTTCATTTGGTCCTAGTCCCTCCCCCCGACGGCAGTTAGATAGGAGAGCACTTTACTTTATTGTTTTTCAAGTCTATGACCGGGAGGAAACTCACCTGCATTTTTTGAACTGATTTGTATCAGAGTTCACTGGAATGAGAGACTTTTGATTAATGCCTCTAGGTGGTGCCTGTGACCTGTATTTGGAGTCAGTAGCTTTGTGTGTCAAGCAGAGGAAGAACACTTTAGAGGAGAGAGATGGAGTGTGTGTGTGTGTGTGTGTGTGTGTGTGTGTGTGTGTGTGTGTTCCAATTTCCAAGCTCTGTAGAGAGACAGTATTAGAGACCAACGAGTGAGCTCAGGAACCCTATGTGGTTAGTCAGTCCTCATTTTTCCAATATCCTTTGTCTTTTCCCTTCTTAGAAAGAGAGTTCACAAGGTTGACATAAAAAAGGGGTGAAACCCAGAAAGGAATTGGAATTTTTATTTTTATTTATTTATTTTTTTTTTTTTAAGATTTTATTTATTTATTTGACAGACAGAGATCACAAGCAGGCAGAGAGGCAGGCAGAGAGAGAGGAAGGGAAGCAGGCTCCCTGCTGAGCAGAGAGCCCAATGCGGGGCTCGATCCCAGGACCCTGAGATCATGACCCGAGCCGAAGGCAGCGGCTTAACCCACTGAGCCACCCAGGCGCCCCAGGAATTGGAATTTTTAAAATTTATGACTAGCCATTTATGTTTTTAGGGGTGATAAAATGACACTTGCATGTAAATATTGCACATAAAATATATCTAATGAGTACACACAGAAGGCATTCTGTTAGCATTTTACTGTCTTTCTTTGTAATGACGGTGCATAGCAAGTCTTTTCCTCTCCCTTTGTGTTGTAGCCCTCTTCACTGCCGCTTGGGGAGGTGGATTTGCTCACTCAGGTGTTGACATCATGTGTGATTGGAGTTTCTATCAGTGTTGCAGTGGAACTAAGGTGAATGTCCGTGTGTCACTCTAGAAAGCAGAGCTGGAAGGACCTTTAGAGATCAGCAAGGAAAAGAGTTTTCAAATCTTTGGTTTTGTGATCAGTAACCTTTTAAGCACAGATTGTCTAATCATGTTTTAGGTTTAGAATAATTAAAACAAACAAGGTCAGGAAAGTCTGTAATTAACAGAGTCTGGATTGAATCAACGCAGCCTGGTCAACTGTCTCCAGCTTTCACTGCCTTTCTACCATATCATCTCTTTCATTGGATTTTCATGGACCTCATAGACCAAAAATTTGGGGGGTCAGTTTAGGATTGGCAGTGTTTTACTTAGCAAGGATGTGAAAGCCACCCCTAATAGCATCTCACCACTGCTTCATAAAAGAAAGGATTAAAAAAAAAGACTTATTTATTTGAGGGAACAAGAGAGTGAGAGAGAACATGAGCTCGTTGGAGAAGAGGGAGAGAGAATCCCAAGTTGACTCTGGACTTGGTGTGGAGCCCAATGCAGGCTGAAATGGGGTTTGACTTGGATCTTAGTCTCTGGACCCTGAGATCATGACGTGAGCCAAAATTAAGAGTCAGGGGCACCTGGGTGGCTCAGTGGGTTAAGCCTCTGCCTTCGGCTCAGGTCATGATCTCAGGGTCCTGGGATCGAGCCCCGCATCGGGCTCTCTGCTCCGTTGGGAACCTGCCTGTCTCTCTGCCTACTTGTGATCTCTGTCATCAAATAAATAAATAAAATCTTTAAAAAAAATCAAGAGTCAGACACTTAACTTGCTAAGCCACCCAGGTACCCTAAAAGAAGGCATATTTTAACACCATATGGATTTAATCCCAGAATCAATTTTTTTTTAAAGATTTTATTTATTTATTTGACAGAGAGAGATCACAGTAGACAGAGAGGCAGGCAGAGAGAGAGAGGAGGAAGCAGGCTCCCTGCTGAGCAGAGAGCCCGATGCGGGACTCGATTCCAGGACCCTGAGATCATGACCTGAGCCGAAGGCAGCGGCTTAACCCACTGAGCCACCCAGGCGCCCCCCAGAATCAATCTTTTAATAATTTAACTTTATGTAAAACTCTACATTGTTCATTTCACCAAGGATAAATGAGCTCCTCTTAGTTTGTTGATAATCCATGAGCAGCAGTGGAGAACTACTGATCTAAGACAATATCTTCATTTTTTGGATGGAGAAATTGAGGTCCAAATAAGTTAAGTGATTTGTTTAAGGTCATCTGTCTTGCATGTAGCAGAGAACTGAGTTTTTCTTATTAATTCAATTTCTTTTTTTTTTTTTTTAAAGATTTTATTTATTTATTTGTCAGAGATAGAGCGCGAGCGAAAGCGAGCACAGGCAGACAGAGTGGAAGACAGAGTCAGAGGGAGAAGCAGGCTCCCCGTGGAGCAAGGAGCCCGATGCGGGACTCGATCCCAGGACGCTGGGATCATGACCTGAGCCGAAGGCAGCTGCTTAACCAACTGAGCCACCCAGGCGTCCCATCAATTTCTTATTAATTCAATAGATAGAAGCTCGGATGGCTTGTCCCCTTTTTTCGCTTTTTTCTTCTGTTGCTGAGTGAAGGACATATACAAAAGCTAAGAAGAGGTTGTATTTGTCAGGCAGAAAATAGATCCCATAACAAAATTTTCAATTCTGTGAAACAATGGCATTTTTATTTCCTGTGAAACCTAACTTGTTTCCTTTTTTCCCCTTGTCCTGTTTCCTTCTTTTCCATTTTTTCCTTCCCCGGCTTTATAGAGGTATAATTGAAAAATAGAAGTGCATATTCTTAAAATGGACAACACGTTGATTTGATATGAGTACACAATCTGAAACAATTATCACAATCAAGATAATGAACATATCCATCACCTCACATAGATACCATTTGTGTGTGTGTATGTGTGTGTGTGGTCCATTTTGGTTCTGAGTCCTGTTTAGAAATACATCTGTGTGGGATGCCTGGGTGGCTCAGTCATTAAGCGTCTGCCTTTGGCTCAGGTCATGATCCCAGGTTCCCGGCATCGAGTCCCACATCAGGCTCCTTGCTCCACAGGGAGCCTGCTTCTCCATCTACCTACTGTTCTCCTTGCTTGTGCTTGCTCTCTTGCTCTCTCTCTCTCTCTCTGACAAAGAAATAAATAAAATATTTTTAAAAATACATCAATGTGAATTCAAGGGAAAGGAATAATGTTTACTGAGTACTTGCTCTGTGACAGGGATTTTGCTAGGTGTTTTGCATAGTTATTTAACCTTTGCCTGTCTCACAGCAACAACTGAGATCCGGGTGAATAGCATTAAATGCCAAAATTTTCCACACCATTGAGTTTCCTTGTGTTTGGTCTTTTCTTTAGAAACACAGAACATACAGAACAGTACCTTCTTCCCATCTGGAATTAATGATATTATTGTTTATGTATCTATAAATTCTCCCTCGTTCTTCATTTTACTATAGCTCTGGTCAAAAGAGGGCCTTTTTAGAATTACCCAACGGTGCTGGGGACCTTAATTGAGGGGAACTAAAGGGGAACTAAATTGAGATGAACTACATTTCTATGCAAATTAATGAAGGGGAAAGAGAAGTCAATGAATGCCATCTCATCTTTTGAAATCCTTTCCCATATAGAAAAATGGGTGAACATTCTGAAGTAACCAGTCTTCACTAATATGACCACCAGGGGGTGTTCAATACTGTCAGATCTTGGTGGTCTGTCTCCAGTAAAATCACAGCACCACAGGTTTTCTGTAATTACATCTTTTCTCTCTGTCCCTCCTTTCTTCCTCAGAATGTCCATCCTTTCGGGACAGATAATTTACCTTTAATATATTGACTTTCGGAGCTTCAATAATATTCCATGAAAAATAAATAGTCTTTTTATGAGATTAGACCATATATTATATATGAAGTATTAGATAACCTATCTAGAGCCTCCGTGAAATGATCTAGGATAAACATGCCACAGGAATGCTCTCTGCCTCTCACCTCTAATTTTCTCATTTTCTTTTGTTCCAGCCCATCATTTACAGCCAAATTTAAATTCCCCTTTCCTTAATAAAAGATTTTCTGGCTATTTGATTCTAGAGAACTTCTCCTAACCTCTTACAGCATTTAGGGATCAGTTCCTAATTCCCTACATGGTCCTGCATTGTCTAACACCATCAGCGTCTCCATAGCGTTCCCTCCTCTGGAGGGTTAAGAACTCCTAAAGGAGAAACAATTGGAAATTCTCCCCAGGCCACCATGGTATAGGACTGAAACTAGGGTCTCCATGATAAGGGTAAAACATACATCAGACTCCATCCTTACCCACTGTGTGAGAACTCTAGCTTCCCTGGATTCTTCCAAACCAGTTCTGAGTCGGCCTGGGGTTCCCTTTGTGGGTGCATCTGTCAGTCACTTGCTCCCAGGATTTGGTGCCCACTGTCCACCCCGGCCTTCCCCACAGTGATGCCATTGCTGCTGCCACTGAAAGCATCTGGAGTCTCTGCAGTGCAGTCACAGTCCTGCCCATCAAATTGGCCTCCTCCCCAGCTCCTTGTGCAGGAAAATAGCTTAGTGTTTGTTGCCCTTTGCTCAGCCTTTTTAAAATAAAAAACCATTTTTTTTTCCAATTTACACAACCCAAGACCTTGAAAAGTTTTAAATACAGAAATGTTTTTCTCTTTGTTGAGGTATAAGTATACGTATATGTGTATATACTTCTCTTTTTTACATTAGATTTTTTTTTTTTTACAAAATATGTATATTACTCTATAATTTAAAGAATTTATTTCACAAAAGTCTTTGTCCACAAAATAAAGCTTTCTATGAAACATCCAAATAACATGGCTTGTGCACCAACACTAGGCAGAGGAGTGCAAAGTTCACTCTTTTCACTGTGTGTTTTTTTCCCAAGTGTCCTGAAACTCACCCAGCTCACTTACACCCTCCATTCTGTCTACCCGTTCATCACCTGTCGCTGTCATCTGAGAATGAATACAGCCCTGAGGGCCATAGGCTGCATCCCCCTAAACCCAGTGCCAGGAACTCAACTGCCCCCAGACATTGCCTCACTGTCTTGGTGTTCCTCACGCCATACTTGCTCCTGGTGGAAATACCTATGGATCCACACTTTGAGGTGTGAAAGAGGATACTTCTCAGCATCATACTTCATTGAGGTGCCCACAACAACAATGCCTGCTTTAAGGTAGACAATTTTCAATTCACTTATTGATTCATTGACTCATTTTTTTTCTTTCATTCAAGAAAAATGTTTGTTGAGTACTAACTCCATGTCAGGGACAATACTAAGGGCTGGATAATTTCCCACCTGGAGTCCTCAAAGGGCCTGAGAGGGGTGGGAAGTGGTGGTGAGAGTCTGTGTTGGAACAGGTTCCAACATTAGGTGCACACTGGTCCTGAAACCCACATTCCCTTCAATGACTTTGGCCCTAGGTCTCAGTTCTGGTGATCTGTGGCCTCACCCTTCTTATGTGGGTTTCCTTGTGGGCAGCAGCTTATCTTGTTGACATCTGGCTTGAATATAACCATCCTCTCCCGTCGTAGTTCTAAAGACATGTTTTTGTATCTTTGACTCTCAAGAGTGTGGCTTTGGGATTCATTTCATTCTTTACCAGGAGGCACTTTTTACTTCATACACATTTATAAAAGCATATCATTCTATTCAACTCCATCAAACAGACCTCTAAATTCAGGAGAGTTTCTGGCACAATTATGACAAAAGGCCATTATGCTCACCATATATTTAGACCTCTAAATTCAATTGCTGTGTTGAGAGAGAAACACAATTCCTTTAATCTACAAATCGGAGCCCTGATTTAGCTATAATATCCTGTAATAACTATATGTATATATATAGAATTTTGAATTATTTTCTCCTCCTCCTCTTCCTAACTTGACTTTATATATAATAAATGCTAACAGATATTATTAAATATTCTTTGAAAACAATTTCAAAACCTATATAATCACCCATCGTGTGAATGTCCCATAAATGATTTCACCATATTATTGGGGTGCTTGTTTTTTGTTTGTAAATTTTTGCTGTTATATGAAATCTCGTGATGAGAAACTTCAGATATAAATCTCAGCCCATACTTATTTCTTTAGGAATGGCTTCTATTAGTAGAATTACTGGCTTTTATTAAACAGGAAATTTTTTTTCCATTAGTTTTCACCAATTTTCCTTTCTCAGCAATGTATGAGAGCTATCCCACTATATCTTTATTAACAATGATGTTTAGAATTTATTCTTTTGGCATTTTGAAAGAAGCATTGTTTTAATTTACATATTTGGTTACCACCAAGAATGTACATTTTAATATGCATTGTTGGATTTTATATTTCTATTAGCTTTAATGCTTTTTATAATAATTTATGAACTTGCTTTATATGGTGAGCATAATGGCCTTTTGTCATAATTGTGCCAAGAGTTCTTTCACCATCGGGTTGTCTTTGCATATTGGCTATAGCATTTTGATAGATGTAAACTTAAAATTTTTATATGTCCATTTTTTGTCATATTTTTGGTGATATCCTGGCAAGTATCATTCACAATCAAATATCAGCAAAATATTCACATATATTTTTCCATTTAATTGTTTTATTTGATTTTATTTTATTTTTTTAAAGATTTTATTCATTTATTTGTCAGAGAGAGAGGAGCGAGAGTGAGCACAGGCAGACAGAGTGGCAGGCAGAGGCAGAGGGAAGAGCAGGCTCCCTGCCAAGCAAGGAGCCCGATGTGGGACTCGATCCCAGAACGCTGAGATCATGACCTGAGCTGAAGGCAGCTGCTTAACCAACTGAGCCACCCAGGCGTCCCTAATTGTTTTATTTTAAAGCCATGTTAAAAACATGAAGTTTTATAGATTTTATAGACTAGCCTCTTTTTTTTTTTTCCTCTCAAAGGTTGACCTAATATGCCTCATATTCTTTGTTGAATAATTAATTTTTTCTCTTGTTTATGATGTTACCTTTGTGACACATTACATTCTTTTATGAACTACGGTTATTTGGGGTTTGTCAGTCTTGTTTGATTGTTGGTTTGTCTCTTTACCAGTACCAACATTGACTTAATTACTATGATTTTTAAATAAATGTTAATATTTGGTAAAACAAGACTCCTTTATTACTGCATTAAAAATTATTCTGAATCTTGTCTATTTATAGTTCTAGACTAAACTTAGAATAACTTTGTAATGTTATCCAGTTAGGATTTTTCCTACTCCATTTGATAACTTTTTACGGGGTCCTTCACTGGGCTAGGCACTCCTTATTCTAGGTGCTGGGGAGGGAATGCAATTGTGTACAAGACAGGCAGTCACTGCTGTCATGGGGTTCCCAACCTCATAGAGGAGACAGATGATGGGCTAAAGCAGGAGTAGCTATATAGTGCAATGTCAGGTGGTGATAGGTGTGACAAACAAAAAAAGCAGGGCAAAGCATAGAATGATCGAGATGGTATTGGGTAACGTGGTCCTCTCTAAGGAGATGGTATTTGCATAGCTCTACTAGATCAAGGGTGATACTGGATAGATATCTTTGCTTATTTGTTATTTATAGAAATGATTCAGATATATGTTTAATATAAGGTTATTATTTAACAATATTTATTTGTACATTAAATAATTTCCTTCTGGTTCTAGGGCTTTTAAAAAGATTTTTAATTTATTTTTGCAAGAGCAAGAGACAGAGAGAGTGAACATGAGTTGGGGTGGTGGCGTAGGGCCAGAGGGAGAGGGAGAAGCAGATTCCTGGCTGAGCAGGGAGCCTGATGTGGGACTCAATCCCAGAACCTAGGATCATAACCTAAGCTGAAGACAGATGCTTAGCCAACTGAGCCACCCAGAAGCCCTAGTTCTAGTTTTTAAGTTGAAATTTTTTCCCCTTAAGAATGGGTTATGGGTATTCAGATTCCTTGTTAGTATCTTTTGATGATTGTATGGTTTTTGTTCTTTGAGTTGTAGGTTTAAGGAAAGATTTATAGATTTTCTAATATTAAGCAATTATCGGACTCTTTAAATCAGTCTTATTCAATTATGTTAGATGTTTGCTTCAGTCTGCTGATCAATTAATTTACTTTGTTCTTATTTTGCGCTTTTCTAATCCATATAAGCAAGGTTGATTTATAACTTGTATTTTGGACTCTCTTTGGTCACCTTTGCTATTTTGGTCATACTAGCTTAATAAAATGAACTGGATTACTTACCAGTAAAAAGTATCTGGGTCTGGGGTGCCTGGGTGGCTCAGTGGGTTAAGCCTCTGCCTTTGGCTCAGGTCATGATCTTGGGGTCCTGGGATCGAGTCCCGCATTGGGCTCTCTGCTCAACAGGGAGCCTGCTTCCCCTCTCTCTGCTTACCTCTCTGCCTACTTGTGATCTCTCTCTCTCTGTCAAATAAATAAATAAACTTTAAAAAAATTGTCTGGTCCTAAAATCTTTTACTGGAAATAATTAGATGATAGCTTTCAATTTCTTCAAAGCTTATTGATCTTTTCTTGTTTGTTATTTGATTATGTATATTTCCCCTCTCAACCTTTTATTTCATTGAGATTTTGAGATTTATCAGCACAGTCTAATGCACCGTAACTATCTATTTTCAGGAAAATTCCTTTTCATTGTGAAGCCCATCCTCTTCCTATGATTTAGGCATGAGACAACAGAGGCAGGACTGGGGCAATCTGAGACTGACACTGGGGTCTACTCATTTGTCCTTAGTTCATTATCTGTGAACAAATACATTCAGGTGGAAGCAAAGGGAGGCAAAAGAAGATGTTTAATTATTCAACATGGATTTCAAAAAGATGCATATTCTGGATATTTCAATACCATGAGGGCTGGTACATGATGTAGACTAGCATGAGATTGAGGGTTTTGTTGGCAGACCGCCTGGGATTAAAACCAGACTTCATCGTTGACTAGCTGACTTTGGAAAAATTACTGTGCTCCTCTGGACTTCAGGTTTTTCATTTTTTTAAAGATTTTTATTTATTTATTTGACAGAGAGAATGAGATAGCGAGAGAGAGTACATGAGTTGGGAGGAGAGGGAGGAGCAGGCTCCTCAGTGAGCAGGGGGCCTCACGTGGGCTTGATCGCAGGACCCTGGGATCTTGACCTGAGCCGAAGCCAGACACTTAACCAACTGAGCCACCCAGGTGCCCCTGGGTTTTTCATTTGTTAAATGGAAATTAATTCATTTACTGATTCAACAAGTATTTGTTTTATTTCTTGAGAGCCTCCTATGTGTTAGGCACTGTTTTAAGCTCTGCAAATTCAGCAGTTAAAAAAAAATGCTTGATCTTTGAGTGTATCCTACTTGGAGTTCTTGAATATGTAGATTAATTTTCCCCAACTTTATTGAGCTGTAATTGACATATAACAGTGTGTAACTTTAAGGTGCAAAATGTGTTGATTTGATGTATTTATATATTGCGATATGATTACCATCATAGTGTTAGCTAACACCTCCATCATGTCACATAATTACCATTTCTTTTTTGGGGTGAGAATATTTAAGATGTACTGTTTCAGTAGCTTTCAAGTGTACATCATAGAATTTTTAGCAATCACAATGCTGTGCATTATCCCCAGAACTTATTCGTGTTCTAACTAGAAGTTTGTACCCGTTGACCAGCACCCCCCTACTTCCCTACCTCCCAGCCTCTGTTAACTGCCTTTCTACTCTCTGTTTCTAGAAGCTCAGCTTTTTTAGATTCTGTGTACATCATACAGTATTTTTCTTTCCGTGACTTAGCAGATGTCCTGATGGAACATCCACATTGTTGAAAATTAAAGGATTTCCTTCTTTTTCATGGCTGAATAATATTTTGTTATGTATAAATATAATATTTACATATCATTAAACATATTTCTTATATTTAATAAATAATATTAATATATTATAGAAATATACTGGATCTATTTAATGTATAAATACACATACAGATCTTGTGACTGGGTGGCTCAGTAGGTTAAGCCTCTGCCTTTGGCTCAGGTCATGATCTCAGGGTCCTGGGATTGAGCCCCGCATCGGGCTCTCTGCTCAGCAGGGAGCCTGCTTCCCCTCTCTCTCTGCCTGCTGCCCTGCCTACTTGTGATCTCTGTCTGTCAAATAAATAAATAAATAAAATTTAAACAATACACATACAAATATATTTAATTATATATTTAATACATCTTTTTTATCCATTCATTTATCAGTGTTCACTTAGGTTGTTTCCATATCCTGGCTATTGTCAATAATGCTGCAGTAAACATGGAAATGCAGATAACTCTTCAAGATTCTGTTTCCATTTCCTTTGGACATATACCCAGAGTTAGGATTGCTGGATCATATGACAGTTCTATTTTTAATTTTTAATTTTAATTTTGAGGCACCTCCACACTGTTTTCCATAGTGGGGGTACCAGTTTACATTTCCATCCGCTGTACAAAGGATTCTCTTTTCTTCACATCCTCACCAATACCTGTTACCTTTTATTTTCTTAAGGATAGCCGTTCTAACATCTCATTTGGTGATATCTCATTATAGTTGTGATCATTTTTTGTACTTGTTGGCTATTTGTGTGTTTTCATTGGGATAAATGTCTTTTTAGTCCCTCTATCCATTTTCTAATCAGATTGTCTTTTTGCTATTGATTTGTGTGCTTTATTTGTGTATTTTGGATATTAGCCTCTTAGCTGACCTGTGGTTTGCAAAGTCTCTCCCATCGCATAGGCTGTCCTTTCACTTTGCTGATGGTCTCTTTGTAGAAGCTTTTTAGTTTGATGTGGTCCCACTTGTTTGTTTTTGCCTTTGTTGATTGTGCTTTTGGTGTCATATCCAAGAAGTCATTGTCATATCCAAGACTTATGTCAAGGAGATCCCCCCCCCCTTTTTTTTTCCTAAGAGTTTTAGTTTCAGGTCTTACATTTATGTCTTTAATTCATTTCAAGTTAGTTTTTTGCATGCTGTAAGACAGGAGTCCAATTTCATTTTTCTGCTTGTGGTTGTTCAGTTTTCCCAAAACCATTTATGGAAGAGTCTATCCTTTCCTCATTGATGATTCTTGGCTCCCTTGTCAAATAGTAGTTGAACATTAGATCAACTTTTTTTAAAAAATCAAATTTGAGAAATTATTAGCCACTATTTCTTCACATTTTTTTCTGCCCCCTCTGCTCTATTCTTTTCTCGTTGATTCCTATTTTACATATGTAGGTAGCTTGACAGTTTCCCACAGTTGTCAGAGGCTCTGTTCATTTTCTTCATTCATCTTCCTTTCTGTATAATCTTAATACTTTCAAGTTTTCTGATTCTTTCTTCTACCAGTTCTGCTATGAGAAAGCAGAGCCACTCTGCTGTGAACACTACTTTACCTATAATGCAGAGGAAGACCTCTGAGGAGGCAACACTTGAGTTAAGACTTGGTCATAGTAAAATCTTGTTCCCTAAAAATAGTCAGCTATTCTCCAACTGAATTGGAAACTCTGAATGGGTTGGAGAAGGGGGATGATCCTTCCCTGGGCATCTCCATGAACCCATGAACTTGATGGGAATTTCTGTGTTCCTACTTTAGCTCTCTAGATGTGCAGTACAGATCAATGCTCTAGTTCTGAGAACTTTATTTTTAGAATAACTCAATGCCATTTGTTCTAAAACCCCTTGCATTTGCAAAGGAACCTTTATTATTTAGGCAGACTTGAATTTTTTACAGAGAAGTGGGAGGACTTAATTATAGTTTCAACACACGTTGGCATGCTTGGAACTATTCAAAAGGAAGTCAAAGAATTTTGAGAATTTAAGCCAAGATACTTATTTCATCTTAATAATGTTGTGACTTGATGTTTATTTTACCAGTAAATATTCCCATAAGTATCAGGTAATTGGGCTTTATTCTATGGCCTGAAGGCCAGTATTCCTGAACTTGGTGAAACCAACTGAATATATGAATTCCAAAGATGGAATTTCTCCATGGAAAATACGTTGCTTCCAGCCCTTGGTATTCACACCTAAGGCCTATTGGCAGCTGTTCTTTGGCCTGCTGAAATAGGCATGGTGGTACATAAAGGCAGTTTCTATGGAGACCTGAACCCAAATGATATTGGGGCTTTGAAGATCAAAGACAATTCCCTGAATTGTTTGGAGAGCCCAGTGAAGGTTTAAGAACTTTATTGTTCTCCACAGAAAACACTACAGCCAAGACTTTGAAATGTTTTCTTCTCCAGGTGCATTAGAACTATGCACAGAATAGAAATTTCTAGTTTGCTCATGAATTTATCTGCTCTATTTTACCAGGTATTTTACAACATCCGTCTCTACTGTAAAGAAAATTGTCATCTTCCATTTTTACTTTTCTCATCCTTATTTTAATAAACAGGTGAAGCAATAAGATACACAGAATATGCTGGCCCTATAAATTTGGTAGCAGATACTGATTTCTTTTCATAAATCATGGATAATCTATTCAGTGTATTATTATCACCACACACTGTTCTTAATATATACAAATGACCATGTTGCCAGATGCACATACAGCTAAATTGTAGTTCTACCTGTAAAGATTCCTTGTTTCTTTGTTTAGTATTTTGGTACAAACCCCGTTATTACAACCTTAGCAGAAACTAAAGTGACAGAAAATATTTTCCCATGAATATGTCTTCCCAAGAGTGCATTTTATTTTTCATTTTGTGGAGCTTGATTTAGACTGTTTCTTCTGATCAGTTCCCATTTTGTATAAGTCCAAATGAATGGCAGTGGGGGCATTTTCTTCTTGGCTGAAAGAGATTGTCAAGATAAAATATCTGAACATAACATGAATATGCATCCTTGGTTTCAAGGGCCATTTTAGAGGCCCTTGTAGTCAAAAGTATCATATTCATCATGAAGACTGGATATTATTATACCAAGATTTATGATTATATTAATATGTGCACATAAAATATGGAGAGAGGGGATGGTATAATTTGAAGAAGATCTCGAAGTATTTATTAAAACTTTCAAGGCCTTTCTTTCCTTCCCATAGACATCCAGAACCAAAGTAATCAAGCTGCCTAGATTGTATTTACTAAAGTCTAATTTCCTTACCATTCCCTAAGGGAGCATGCCATCTCTGCCCCTTCTCTCTGAGACAGATCCATTTACCACCAGCCACATTTCCAGGCTGGTTCTACATATTTTCTTTACTTTTCATGCCTGCTTTCTTTCCTCCCCTGTGGCTGTGCACAATTGCCAGAATCTCCTTTCATCGTACCTCTATTCTTTCCTCTCCCTACCACAAAGAAAGGACTTTTGACTTAGGATTGTGATATACCTCAATCAGGGATTTTAACTTCCCTCCATGCAAAGAATTATGTTTTAATAGTGAGCTATAACTAGGGTTTAAACCAAACTGGAAAATTGGCTGTTTGCCATTTAATACAGAAGAATCATAGGATGAAAAGATATAGGAAGGATTTTGGAGAGTATCAGTATTTTGCCATCATTTTTCACTAGAGGACTTCCATTGCAGCAGAAAAAGAGCCAATTCAGCAGATGTCTGAGGCACAGAGAAAGTTCCACTCAGAAAGAACATAATATATAATGTCTTTGAAGTTCACTATTTTATCTTTAAATATTTCTGCAACTTTAGGTTGATATCAAATTATATTTTTATTTGTTCTCTAATAAAAATAGTTTTAAAATTACTTACCATTAAGTATAATGATCCCTATCTGTCCTTCACCTTTGTGTAGTATGTAGCACATATCCATATACCTTGGGGAGTTAGTAAACCCCAAAACAAAAAATACAGGCTGGATAATTATGTCCTATGGTAGGTGAGAGAACTAAGATTTAGAAATGTAGAAATTTGCTCTAAGATCACCCTGGTAGAATCAACATGAGAATTCAAGTCCAGTGACTTCCAGCCCAATGAATTTCTCATCAAACTCAGACATATGTTTCAACCCAATAACTTTTCCATCTGGGTGCCCAAGAAACTAAGGTTTCTAGAAGTCAGGAAAATCTTTGGAACCTGACTGACTTCATTTAACCTGGGTTCCATGCTATGTAAGTATACCTGAAAAACTACTGTAAGAGTAATTGTGCCTCTGTCAGCAGTCTTGCTCAAAAGGGGAGATGTGAAGATGTGTGTGTGTGTGTGTGTGTGTGTGTGTGTGAGATTGTAGATGAGAGGGAAAGTAGTGAGTGGTGATGGCGGCAGCAGAGATGGGTAGCATTCAACACTAGATCATCATATTTTCTCATTTTCTGAAACCACTACTCTTTCCTGAAATCCATTAGACAGCTTTTGGCTTTAGGCTGCTGAAGGAAAGCATTATTTAGTGAGTACTGCACGGGCTGATTCTTGTGGAACTCAGGAGAGTTAGATTTGGCTGATGTCGAGATTTTCACGAGCTTTTGAATTTTCAGAGACATTTTGTACTTTAAGATGGATATTAATAGTCTTGTTCTCTGTCTGCTAGATAAAACTTATGGATAAAAAGAGGAACTTCATTTGTTCCTCATGGAAGATACAAAATATATTTGAGTGACTGAATAGCTGGTTGAATCTTTGTGGATAATCATCAATCAAATTTATGTAGCCATTTTCATGACTAAGGGGAAAATTGCTCTTCTAAACTAAATTGATTAGAAGAGGTTAAATTATATCCCTTGAAAAATTATAATACAAGTAAAATGTACACACTCTAACCAACCAAACATAAATAAGGAAAAGCCCTTATTGCTTCCTTTCATAGGTGAGATCAGAGAATTCTGGCTCCTCTCTTTGGTCACGTGAACTACTCATAGGTATTGATTATATAAGTGTATCTATAAAAAAATTCTTGACTTCTTAGGATACCTATTTCAGTGCCAGCCACTCAAGTAGAATTTGGGAATATAAAAATAACAAAGGTCAGTTGGCCTCAGGCTTCTTATAGTCCAGTTGCAAGACAGCTACATGAATAATAACACACCAGGGTTTCATGCTGGTGATAAAACCAGAGGAGGGGATTGCATTCGTTGCTGTTACCTCAGGGAGGGGGTGCTAAAGAGTGTTTCACTGAGAAGAAAAGACGAAATGCAGGGGTGTATGAACACTTTTCTCTCAGGCAGGAGAGAGGAAAGTGGAAGAGGCAGCAATAGCAAGGCGGCCTTGGGAAGTGGGAGAGTGCTGTGTCAGCTGGGAAGCACAGAGAGAAAAGGTAAGCGCAGGTCAGATTGAGAAGCGTCCTTACGGCATGCCAGCTTGAACCTGGGAGCCAGCCAAGGTTTTCAGTCAAAAAAAAAAAAAAAAAAAAATCATTGAGTGGGTTTGGGCTTTTTAAAAAGATATCTCTGACAGGAGCTTGTAGAGTTGATTGGGTAGTGGGTGGTGTGAGAAGACTGGAGAGAAGCGGCCCGGTAATACCTAATTCTGCAACTCTTGCTTTTATACAGACTCAAAAAAAGTTTGCTAAAAATAAAGGCAGGTTTTAGAAAAGCTGATTTCATCTCTGTTAGGCATGGTGGCGGTCAGCGGAGGCAAGCTGTATGCAATGAGAAGGAGAAGTATAGGTGTAGGAAATGTGTGAGAAAAGACTACAAATCTCCTTAAAACAAGACCTTCAGAAGCAGTGATTTGTCCAAAGTTGTAGGAATGTTGGAAGCCACCATAATGTGATCTTTTACCCACCTAGAGGAGAATTTGAGCAGCAAGAAGACATATCCATATTATGTAGTTAGTTATTCCATTTGATGTAATGTTAAATTAAAAAAAAAAAATCCAGATAGAATGCTTTTTTTCTTCTTCTTTTTTTAAGTGTACTCTCTGCCCTCACATATGCACAGCCTCCCCCAGTCTGGGTATCCCACGTTAGAGTGGTACGTTTCTCGCAGTTGACGAACCTGCACTGAACGTCACTGTCATCCAAAGTTTTATAGTCTGCATTAGGATCCACTCTTGGTGCTGTACATTCTGTGGGATTTGATAAATGTACAATGACATGTATCTACTATTACAGTTTCTTACAGAATAGTTTCACTGCCCTAAAGAATCCGTGCTTTGTAAAACTTTTAAATAATAATCATATTTTAAAGACATATGTATGGCAGATGGGAATTAAATTCAGCAGCATGTTTTGAGAGTGCTGACTCAGATTTCCAGCTTGCTTATAGATTCATATATCTTGCTTGCCCACAGGGCATACTACTGTCTTTTCCTGTGATCTGGCCTTTTACTAAATCAGTCTACACCCATTGGGCATGTTTTATCGTTTGACTTAAATAACAGTGAAATAGGATTACTTGTGTCAGAAGATAGTTCTGTTTTTTCATGAAAAGTTGCATTTCATTAAAACATCCTATATGCTGGCGAACTGAACATAATAAAAAGTGGGAGATGAGGCTTCACTTAACTTGATTCAAGAGCAATGAAATGAACATGTTACTGGGGGCACCTCGGTGGCTCAGTCGTTAAGCATCTGGCTTCAGCTCAGGTCATGATCCCGGGATCCTGGGATCGAGCCCCACATTGGGCTCCCTCCTCCGCAGGAAGGCTGCTTCTCCCTCTCCCTCTGCCCCACTTGGGTCTTTCTCTTTCTGTGTCTCTGTCAAATAAAAAAATTTTTTTTTTCTTAAAAAATAAAACAAACCATGTTAATGATGTCTAAATAATTTCAACATATTCATGTTTGTGTTGGGGGAGGGCAGTCATTTAGAGTCCCAGACTCTCACATCTCCCATACTCTCAGGCGCTACAGCAGCAGTGTGAATGTGGTAAGAAATCCCAGCACACCTGTTCTCCACCAAGCAACTATGGTAACGGTGTGCTGGGATGCAGGGAGTTGTATATGTGAAAAATCGGATCCTATGATTTTTTTTTTAAAGTGTAGTTATCTAAATGGGAACAAACAAACAAAAAAAACCAATGAAACATTTTTTAAATTTTTAAAAAATATTTTATTTATTTACCAGAGAGAGAAAAAAAAAACGAGTGCATGAGTAGGGGGAGAAGCAGAGGGAGAGGTAAAGTAGAGGGCTGGATCCCACAATCCCAAGATCATGACCCAAACCCAAATTGAGAGTCAGACGCTCAACCAACTGAGCCACCCAGATGCCCCTTAATTTTTTTTTTAATTTAAATTCAATCTAGTTAGCATATAGTGTATTATTAGTTTTAGGGATAGAATTTAGTGATTCGTCAATAGTATATTAACACCCACCGCTCATTATATCAGTTGCCCTCCTTAATTCCCATCACCCATTTATCCCATCCCCTATCCACGTCCCCTCCAGGACCCTCAGTTTCTTCCCTACAGGTTAGAATCTCTGATGGTTTGCCTTCCTTTCTGTTTTTATCTTATTTTATTTTTCCTTCCCTTCCCCTATGTTAATCTGTTTTGTTCTTAAATTCCATGTATGATTGAAATCATATGGCATTTGTCTTTGTCTGACCTATTTCTCTCAGCGTAACACCCTCTAGTTCTATCCATGTCATTGCAAGTGGCAAGATTTCATTCCTTTTGATGGCTGCATAGTATTCCATTGTGTATATATACTACATCTTCTTTATCTATTCATCTGTCGATAGATGTCTGAGCTCTTTCCATAGTTTGGTTATTGTGGACATTGCTGCTGTAAACACTGGGATGCATATGCCCCTTTGAATCATTATTTTTGTATCCTTTGGAGAAATACCTAGTAGTGCAATTGCTGGGTTGTAGGATAGTAATATTTTTAACTTTTTGAGAAAATGCCATACTGTTGTCCAGAGTGACTGCACCAGCCTGCATTCCCACCAACAGTGTAAGAGCGTTCCCCTTTTTCTGCAACTTTGCCAACATGTGTTTCCTGGGTTGTTAATTTTAGCCATTTTGACTGGTGTGAGATGGTATCTCATTGTGGTTTTGATTTGTATTTCCCTGATGCCGAGTGATGTTGAGCATTTTTTTTTATGTACCTGTTGGCCATTTGTGTGTCTTCTTTGGAGAAATGTCTGTTAATGTAACATTTAAAAGGAAAAAAATGGTGCAGGGTAGAAAATATTCTAGGAAAAAAAGACCTAATGATCTAAATAACCTATCTCAGACTCATCACCTTTTGTTCTTTTTATTTTTGGGGTATCCTCACTGGGGCGAGAAGGTAAAATGAAGAATAAACTATTGTTCAGTAATGAAATGGGGCAAAAAAGGATTTCCAAAACATTCTTTAAATAAAATGAAAGTTTTATGTGAAGATAGATGGACAGTTGTAGAGTTGCAGCTGGAATAGACCATGTTCAAGAATAGTTTTGGAAAATAAAAGGCTGATATTTTAATTAAATACAAAATGGGAAGGTTAAAAAAGAAATGATTTGTTGTGTTTCACAGAAAGAAAGAATAATTCTAAGAATACTTTTTCTTTTGTCTATTTACCATCCACTTTCCTGTGAATTAAATATGAGTACAGTTGTCTTCCTCAGGGACATTGGACAGAGACAGACATTGGAATGCCACCTTTTGGAATAATTTACATTTTTTGGTATTGAGAAAGCAGGAAAGATTTGGCTGCATAGAAATTTATATTCCGCTATAAATCCTGTATTTCTGTCTCTTAATGTCTAAGGACAGTAGTGAAAGGGGACACAGCATGTGGTGAATTATGAATGAGGACATGAGAGGATTTCTTGGTCTGATGTGAAACCAGTTCCTCCCCCATCCCACCCCATTTCTGGCGTTGTCTTGAGTCCATTATAAACACGGCCAGTGAACCATACAAATATCTCCTTTGCAGTGTGGTGCATGGGCTTATTATTATTCTATCCCTGAGATGCTTTCATGCAAATAAGAAGTGCTGCTTGATAAAAATTAGTGTGTGCAAGGGTATAAACTAAATATCAAGTCTCCAAACCTCCTTCATGACTTAGATTACCAATGCTGACTCTAATTCATTATTTACCTAGCAAAAGCATGAGGATATGAGTATATGTGAGCAGCAGTAGAGGAGTGGGGGAGAATCTTCATGTTCACACCAAAGATGTTAGGACATCAGGGACTACCAGGACTCCTTCTCTAAGACCTTTGGAGAAAGCTAACTAACTAGCCAACTAACTAACAACAGTGAATGAATTCACTGGACTGGGCACTTTGCTGTGAGTACTTTTTTGAATATACATTATACCTACCAACGTTTACAATAAAAAATAGTGGAGAATAATTTGAGATTAACAGGCACCCAGGCCACTGGGATTAATGCACCTTCAGCAATTAAGAATGACAATTACTGATTGTTGGTTTCTGGTGAAAATAGGTAGGCAACCTAGCTGGAGATAGCTAACAATTGGTCCTAAAGCTTAGGCTCCAGTTTATTATAGGGGAGAGATATTTTTGAGAATATCACTTATAACTATTCTCCAACAGAGCTCTGGGTGAATGTGTCCCACATTCCACCAGGAAGGGGACTGTAAAAATTGAAATAGCAATTTTGCTTTTTAGTTGCCAGACAAATACTTTTACATTTGGGGATGGGTGCTTGTGTGCTGGAAAGAGAAATTTATCAAAGGTGAGATATGAGAATTAGTCTAAAAAGTGAGCCAACAATGGTAGAAGCATGGCTGCCAGGAGAAAAGAATGCAAGTGACAGTAACAAAAACAGAAGTGGTTGGAGGCTATAATCCAAGGAGAAAATGATCCCTGGAGTCTCAGTGAGACCGAGAAGCATTAAGAATTTGAAAGAATAATCCAGAGCTCAATGCTCGAACACCACTAGAATTCTTTTTTTTTTTTTTTAATTTAAATTCAATTAGCCAGTACATCATTAGTTTCAGATGTAGTGTTCAGTGATTCATCGGTTGTGTATAACACCCAGTGCTCATCCCATCATATGCCCTCCTTAATATCCATCACCCAGTTACCCCAACCCCCACACGCTTCCCTTCCACAGCCTTCAGTTTGTTTCCCAGAGTCAAGAGTCTCTCATTGTTTGTTTCTTCTCTGATTTCTTCCCATTCCTTTTTCCCTCCTTTCTCTAAGATCCTCTGTGCTCTTTCTTATATCTCACATATGAGTGACACCATGTAGTTGTCTTTCTCTGATTGACTTATTTTACTTTGCTTAATACCCTCTGGTTCCATCCATGTTGATGTAAATGGTAGGTATTCATCCTTTCTGATGGTTGAGTAATAGTTCACTGTATATATGAACCACATCTTCTTTAATCCATTCATCTGTTGAAGGACATCTCAGATCTTTCCATAGTTTGGCTATGGTGGACATTGCTGCTACAAACTTTGGGGTGCAGATGCCCCTTCCTTTCACTACATCTGTGTCTTTGGGGTAAACATCCAGTAGTGCAAATGCTGGATCATAGGTTAGCTCTATTAACTTCTTGAGGAAACTCCATACTGTTTTCCAGAGTGGGTACACCAGCTTGCTTTCCCATCAACAGTGTAAGAGGGTTCCCCTTTCTACACATCATCACCAACACTTCTTTTTTCCTGTCTCATTAATTTTAGCTATTTTAACAGGTATAAAGTAATATCTCATTGTGGTTTTGATTTGTATTTCCCTGACGACAAGTGATGTGGAGCATTTTTCCATGTGTCTGTTGACTATTTGTATGTCTTCTTTGGAGAAATGTCTGTTCATATCTTCGGCCTGTTTCTTGACCAGATTTTTTGTTTTTTGGGTGTTGAGTTTGATAAATTTTTCTAGATTTTGGATACCAGCCCTTGATCTGATATGCGATTTGTAAATATCTTTTCCCGTTCCATAGGCTGCCTTTTAGTTTTGTCAACTGTTTCCTTTGCTATGCAGTAGCTTTTTATCTTGACAAAGTCCCAATAGTTCATTTTTGCTTTTGTTTTCCTTGCCATAGAGACGTGTCTTGCAAGAAGTTGCTGTGACTGAGGCTGAAGAGGTTGTTGCCTGTGTTTTTCTCTAGGAGTTTGATGGACTGCCATCTCACATTTAGGTCTTTCGTCCATTTGAGTCTATTTTTGTTTATGGTGTAAGAGAATGGTCCCATTTCATTCTTCTGCATGTGGCTGTCCAATTTTCCCAGCACCATTTATTTAAGACCATTTACTGTCTTTTTTCCATTGGATGTTCTTCCTGTTTTGTTAAAGATAGTTGACCATAGAGTTGAGGGTCCATTTCTGGGCTCTCTATTCTGTTCCATTGATCTATATGTCTGTTTTTGTGCCACTACCATGCTATCTTGATGATCACAGTTTTGTAATGTAGCTTGAAATCAGGCATCTTGATGCCCCTAGCTTTGATTTTCTTTTTCAACATTCCCTGGCTATTCGGGGTCTTTCCTGGTTCCATACAAATTTTTGGCTTGTTTGTTCTGGCTGTGTGAAAAATGTCAATGGTATTTTGATAGGGATTTCATTGAATGCACAGCTAGGATTCTTATCTACACACTTGATTGTCTCTATAACTTCCTCCTCCCCATGATAGCCCTTCTCCTACAAGTGACTTGGGAAAACAGGGATCACATTCTGATTACCATTTGAATTGTCATCAAATCTTGGTTGTGTCCTGAAGGGGAATAATTTCAGAAAATAAGGTTTATATTTTAAATTAAAATAGGGTATGGAGGATGGAGTTCATTTAAAATATGTGGTGTTTCATAAATGTAAATGTATTTTATATATTTGTAAATAAAAATATAAAATTGATATTATAAATATATTTATTTAGGGTATTGTGTTAAGTGCTGAGTGGAATACCAGAAAGTTAGGACCTAGCTTATCTCTCCAGAAATCTAGTGAAAGAACTAATAACTAGTAATCTGTTTCCAGGTTTTCAGTTCTAGAATTGAGTGGTTATTTGTGTGGTGAATTATTCCCAAGGTAGGTTAATTGCTGTAAAATCAAAACAGAACAACTCCCAAACTGAACTGTTATTATAGATCATACTTCACTACAGTTCAGTGAAGGTGGAAGGATAATTTAGGACCCTGTACCTCTGTCCCACACCTCTAACATCACATAGAGCCTTGGAGTCTTCTCTTGGACCTTCTGCATGCAGATAGGGGCCAGGACTGGAAAATTTTTATAGAGGCTAAGGCTGAATGTCACTTCTACTATATTCTAATGGCCACACAAACCACCGACTACAAGGAAGTCTGAGAAATGCAGTCTTTCTGCATTCTCAGAGGAAAACGAAGTGAGATCTAGATGACATACAGCTAGTCTGTGCCATCAGAAGGGATCTCGCAGGCTGACCTTTTCTAGTTTCTGAGAGGTTGAATCGGATTTGGTCATCAGCCATTAAATTTCCCACCTTTTAAAGAAAATGGAAGCAGGGAAGACAACACCACTTATCAGATAAGTCAGTAAGCCCTTGAAGAATCTATTGAAACGGGTATGGTTCTGGATTACATACATAGTTTCTGAGGCTGGGAGAAGTAGGCAGCTTGTTCAAGGACACTGAGCTAGAGATCAGTGGAGTAAGTATTTAGATCTACATGTCTGTTTCCAAGGCATTTATTCTCTCATTTTCTCTGAAGTAGAAGTTTGGCTAAGGATGAACAAATATTTGTTGAATTAATTAAAAAGGTAAGTGAAGTTTTGCAGAAATGCAAAAGTAAGCAATAAAAAATGTAAGAAACATTTATGGGGTTTAATTATTTTTTGAGAAAGTAAATGTTACGTGCTTAGAATGATAAGAAAAGTTACTCAGCAATTAGCTATTGTCCCACACTAAATTAAACCTAGAAAGCAGTGACTGGTTCTTTTTTTTTTTTTTTTTAAGATTTTATATATTTATTTGAGAGAAAGATCACAAGTAGGCAGAGAGGCAGGCAAGGAGAGAGGGGGAAGCAGGCTCTCTGCTAAGAGAGCCTGATGTGGGACTTGATCCCAGGACCCTCAGATCATGACCTCCAGGACCCTGAGATCATGACTTGAGCTGAAGGCAGAGGCTTAACGCACTGAGCCACCCAGGTGCCCCAGCAGTGATTGGTTCTTTTTGTTTTTTTGAACCATTCATTCATTCAGCAACTACTAAAAGCCTAGCATGTGTGCATCATGAGAATCAGGGATGAAGAAGACAGACATAGTTCTTTCATGAAGCAAGCTTATACACACATGTGCCTTAAAAACCACTCTCGTGTAGCCTTTTTTGGATTTGGGCAGCCCTTTCTCTTCCTTAGGTGCTGCACCTGAAATCTGCTAAATGATGTCTTTGTTCTTTCCAAGCACAGGGGAGAACTCCTTTCTATAAAGTAGTATCTTGAGAATTCTTTCTGTGGGGAAGCATAATCAGGAGTTGTTCTGCATTACTGAAGGCTTCCAAACGCCAGTCTGCTTTTCTAGAAATTGTTGGATGGCTTCTCTCAGGCACGGGGGGAGCTCAACATTTAACTATCATACTCAAAAGCATATTTGGAATGGGGTGGTTCAGTTGGTTCTCAGAGGTTGAAATGTATCTTTTCAGCTTTGCAAAAATCAGCTTCCTTCACACTTCTATTCCTCCTTCTCTACCAAATGCTTTGATTTTTTTTTATCTGTGGCAGAAAGGAGACTGTCCCTAAAGCTGGCGGTAAAGAGGAGGAAATGTCAGGCACTGAGCAAGGTTTTTTCATTAACTCTGCAGCTTGTGACTCACTGAGTAAAAACCATACAAGCAAAATGCAACATTACGGAAGAATTGTCATTATTTTTTTAAAGATAAGATTATAATTATAATTGTGATACATATTGAGGTATTAAAGTAATCTATAATACAATTTTAAGTCAGATTAAATTCAACATATCCAGTAGCCAATGTAGGTAATCCTTTCGGATAGAGACTGTCTCTTCCTGAAGTTTTCTAAAATATCAGTTTGGAAAAGCACTTTTTTCCTGTTGAAATAATAATCAGATGTAGTTAACATTTCTGTCACTTTTAAAAGTTATTAAATCCCATCAGTGTTTCTTGACTTTTCCCATAAAGAGTCACTTTGTCTTATTGTATAGTTAAGTTACTACTTCTTTGTAAGCATTCAACAAATAATCATTCAGCATTTCCTCTGTATCGGTCCTATACTATTTGCTTAGGAACCTGTACTGTTTGCTTATGAGCCAGCTGGAAAAATTCCTCATCCTTATCTTGGTTCCAGCAGAGGGAGATAGACAATAAACAATAAGGGTATTAGGTAGATGACCTATTTCACTTATGTAGGTGGTATGCCTCCTTTTTTGAAAAGGTGACCATAGAGCAAAGACTTGAAGACAATGAGGAAATGGCCCGCTGGATACCTTGAGGGAGAGACTTCCAGACAGCAAGAGCACTCATTGCAAAGGGCCTGGGGCAGGGGCATGCTTGGCATACTTGAGGACAGTGAGGAGATGAATATGCAGAGCAGAAAGCCAGAGGAGATGAGCTCAGAGTGGTAAAGTTAGCCAGATGGAGGGATTAGGTGGGTGTAGGCCATTGTAAAGATCTTGGCTTTTGTTCTAAAGGAATGAGGACTCATTGCAAGTTTTATTTTCTTTATTAAACATCTATTTACTTTAGAGAAGGAGAAGGAGAATGAATGGAGGTAGGGGCAGAGGGAGAGAGAGACACGCAGACTCCCTGCTGAGTGGGGACTCAAAGACACTGGCTTGATCCCAGGACCATAAGATCACGACCTGAACTGAAATCAAGAGTCAATGCTTAACCGACTGAGCCACCCAGGTGCCCCTCACTGCAAGTTTTTTGACCATAATAGGAACATGATCTTCCCCTGTTTTCCTCCGTTCTTATGCTTCGTTGCTTTTGGACATTTTTATAATATTTATAATAGTGTTATTAGTAGTCTCATTTTTATGGTCACTAGTTATAGTTAGTAGTCTCTAGTCATGAGTAAATTCACGTTTTTATCTGGTATGTTGCCTACAAAATGCAAAATCAGATAGGAGACAGCTTAGTTATGAAAGGAAACAATTATCTGTAGATTCTAAGCAGTTAGAGCATTTCCGTGTTCTGTTTGGCTGACTTTGTGACTCAATTAGTCCAAGTATCAGCTCCAACATACATGAGCAGAGTGCAGATTTTAGTAACTGACCTGGGTCGTGCCCCAGGCCCAGGGTCTGGAGAGATTGTGGCCTGGTTCACCTCATAGTAATGGCTTATAGGAAGGTGTGTGGATTGAAGTGGTCCTGACTTAGAACACTGGGCCTGTCTAAGAAGGAAGTGAAATTTAACATAGTTCTATTTGCATGTAAGGAGTCGAATGATCAGAGTACTGAACTAGATCTTAGATATTTCTAGTGATGAAAGCCATTTTCTTTTGGTAGCTGTGAGATAAAGTGGTGTAGGGAAGGAAAACTTTTTTCCCAGTCCTCTTAGAATACCGGGGTTGGTCTGCAAAGTAAACTGATAAAAACAGACCAATATGATAAAAGCATACTTATTTATTAACATTTTACATGTATATAGAGGCCTTCACAAGAGACTCAGGACAAGAAGAAATGAGCAGAGCAGGAAGCTCTGATACCTTTGAGGCAAAGAAACAATACATTTGTGAAGCATTGACAAACAGAGTGGTTTGGGCTTGGGATAATCCTACTGGGGCTAGGCAGTTCTTACTTCCTTAAGTAGGGCTAATTTATTTATTTATTTTAAAAGATTTATTTATTTATTTGACAGAGATCACAAGTAGGCAGGGGTACAGGTCTGTGATTCATCAGTCCTATGTAATACCCAGTGCTTATTACGACACATACCCTCCCCACTGTCCATCACCCGGTTACCCCGTCCCTCCACTTTCATACCCTCCAGCAACCTTCAGTTTGTTTCTTATGAGGGTTTTGGAGGGGAGGGCATTGCGGGGGTTGGGTGAGCCTGGTGGTGGGTATTAAGGAAGACATGTACTGCATGGAGCACTGGGTGTGATGCATAAACAATGAATCTTGGAATACTGAAAAAAATAAAGTTAAAAAAAATGTCTTACAGTTTCTCTCCCTCTCTGGTTTTGTTTTGTTTCATTTTTTTCCCTTTCTTCCCCTATGATCCTCTGCCTTGTTTCTTAAATCCCACATATCAGTGAGATCACATGATAACAGTCTTTCTCTGATGGACTTATTTTGCTTCACACAATACCTTCTAGTTCATCCATGTCATTGCAGATGGCAAGATTTCATTTTTTGATAGGTGTGCAATATTCCATAGTATATATACACCGCATCTTCTTGATCCATCCGTCTGTTGATGGTCATCTGGGCTCTTTTCATAGTTTGGCTATTCTGAACATTGATTCTATGAATATTAGGGTGCAGGTGCCCCCTTCTTTTCACTATATATGTTTCTTTAGGGTGAATACCTAGTAGTGTAATTGCTGGGTCATAGGGTAGCTCTATTCTCAACTTTTAGAGGAACCTCCGGAGTGGCTGTACCAGCTTGCGTTCCCAAAAGTATAGGTAGATTTCCCTTTCTCTGCATCCTCACCAACATCTGTCGTTTCCTGACTTGTTAATTTTAGCCATTCTGACTGGTGTGAGGTGGTATCTCATTGTGGTTTTGATTTGTATTTCCCTGATGCCCAGTGATGTTGAACACTTTTTCATGTGTCTGTTGGCCATTTGTATGTCTTCTTTGGAGAAATCTCAGTTCATGTCTTCTGCCCATTTCTTGATTGGATTATTTATTCTTTGTGTCTTGAGTTTGATAGAATTTCTTAAAGATTTTGGAGACTAGATCTTTAATATGTCATTTGCAAATATCTTCTCCCATTCAGTTGGCTGTCCTTTGGTTTTGTCAACTCTTTCCTTTGCTGTGCAGAAGGTTTTAATCTTGATGGAGTCCCAATAGTTCATTTTTGCTTTTGTTTCCCTTGCCTTTGGAGAATTGTCTAGCAGGGAGTTGCTGCAGCTGAGGTCAGAGAGGTTGCTGCCTGTGTACTCCACTAGGATTTTAATGGATTTCTGTCTCACATTGAGGTCTTTCATCCATTTTGAGTCCATTTTTGTGTATGGGTTTTAAGCAGTCAAGTGATATATTTATGTTTGCATGTGAGAACTTCTTGATTATAAAATAGATTATAAAGAAACAAAAGTGTGGGAGTAGGGAAGGGAAGGAGTAAGAAGGGACCATTGTCATTAATCCAAGTGAAAGAAGATGCTGATGGCTGGAGCTATGCTGATGGCAATGGTTATGAAGGAAAACAGATGTGTCTGAGAGAGTTACTTAGTAGCTCTTATTGACAGGACTTAAGATAGACTGGAGGTGGAAGCCAGTGATACCATTTAACGTAATAGGAAGAAATAGGGGGAGAGTTGAAATAAAGATCACAGAGAAGATCCTCTTATACGTTAATACTGAACACAGACTGTTCACATCTGGGTGTGATACCCTATAAAACTGCTGCCCAGTTTTGTCTTTGTTATGACAGTGATGGAAGCAGCACATCCAGTAACAGCTACCCTCTCTTCTTATCTTCTTCCTCTGCCTTTTACCCTATAACCCTCCAAACTTTTGTCCCACCTCTCAACACCTTCTAGAAGAAACAGCCCTGCGATGCCAATCTCATGGTGGGACTGAATTTCAGCAGGAGACTTGACCTGAAGTTTCTGGCAGCACCTTGCTTTGGCTCTTGGATGAGAACCCTAGACACGAATGTGCTGCAGTTTATTTGGGCATCACCTGATTTTTGAATTAGCCAAGGAACGTCATTGCCTCAGCAATTTGCAGAAAAAAGCAGATTGTTACGAAGTTGTCACAATTCAATCCCTAAAGCTTCCAAACTAGCCTCCATCTGAACTAGAAGTGATTCCATCTCTTAAGCTAATTTTAGGGGCAAGAGCCCTGGAGTAGTAAGGAAGAGAAAGGTGTGTGGGAGTTTGAGGGGCAAATCCTATCAGGTGTTCTCTCTGAAGATGATGTTCTTCTCTGAAGAAGATTTTTCTAAACACATACTCTCCACCTCCTCTAACTGTAAAGCCAGGCAATCCACAGATATTGGCTTGGCAAGTGTGACCTTGCAGTCAGAAAAGCGAAGCAGCAGAGGGTTCATGGTGCCAGGTACCAGGGCTTGGGTTTTCAAGGAAGCAATACCTTCCCAGTGCACTGGTGAACAGTGAAGACATTTTACTTTCTCTCCTCTCCTCCTTTTTCCTCTGGGGTGCTAGAGAAGGGTTGGGTGGAAAAGTTGATTTGGACTGAGAAAGAACTGCAACAGCATTTTTCTGTAGAACAGCTGAGGTCTCTGTACCATACCTTGGGTTTGGTTTGGTTTTTATGGGTTCATGGTTGAAATACACAAAAGCATCCGGGCCAAAAGGATTGAAAAGTCATTTGGAATAAGAATAGGCCCTTGAACATGACCTCATGGGAAGAATGTTGCTCAGTGGAGACAAGTGGGAAACATACAAAGATGTTGGGGGCTGACACATTGTTCAATTTCCAGGGGAGGATTGGTGGGGGAGGCAGCATGCCAAATGCTGGTAAAAATGTTCTGGAGGGCAAACCTTACGTGGCCTGAGCATTTGGAGTTTTTTGTTGGCTTCTTTCTACGGCTGTGTTTTCCAACTCTTCAGGCCTAGGAAAGCTCTCTTCGTTCCCTTGCAGGCTGTTCACTCCCTAACATGTAGGCCTTTGTCTCCTTGACTAAATCCAAGCCAAAGGTAAGCAAAGGAGAAATTTATTATCTCACAGTTCTGTGAAGATTGGAATTACGCTGCCACAACCCAGAAAGCTCTCAGAAGAGAGGAAAGAGGCCCAGAACAGATCCTTTTCTTGCACCTTCAGAGGGAGCATGGCCTTCATGACACCTTGATCTCAAACTTCTGGCCTCGAGGACTGTGAGACAATATATTTCTGGTATTTAAGCTATTCATTTTGAGATACTTTGTTACAGCAGCCCTAGGAAACTAACACACCATCTGAACTCCTTTAACAAATGGAGTGCCAGAATCTAGGCTTCAAGTGCCTTTCTCACTGCCTCTTTTGCAGATTTTTTTTTTTTTCCCCCTGAGCAGGAAGATACTAGCTCAGATGGAGTCTGTTTACAGTATCATTCTCAGTGGTTGTGTTTCTGTGTGTACTCTGTATTTGTGGTTGAGGTGAACTTTGCTGAGTTCTATGAATCCAAGTGCTTAAAAATGGACCTCAACAAGAGCTCTAGATTTTTTTATTTTTGAATCAAGAAAAATAGTTCTTAAAAAAGATTTAAAAAATACTTTTACATGGATTTCAAGGAAGTAAATATTTTCCACATTAAAAGTCTGTTAGGATGAGTGTAATTGGGCAATCTGAGATAAGTCATTTACCTCCCTGAGTCATGTATTTTAAAAATGGTAGTAACAACAGACCCTGTTGCATCCAAGGGTTGCTTTAAAAACAAACAAACCAACAAAAGAGTGTGAAAGCCCACTGTGAACTGCAAAATACTATACACTTTTGTCAACGTTAACCAAATTTATGATTATTGTTTTATTTATCATTTGTACTCTACATTCATTTAAAATAAATTTGAGACATAATGAAATACAGATAATTAAAATGGAAAATAAAATACAAAACTGTCTGGATGAAAGAGAACACAAATATACTGTAAGTCCCAAACTAAACTAGTGTGGTGGAAACTGCCTTAGCAAACAGCTAAATGACAATGCCCAGCCTTCTCTGCGATCAGATGTGGGCATGTGATTTGGTTCTAGCCAGTGGGTCCTAGTAAATGGAAGTGATCTGTGCCACTTCCAGATCTGACCCAGAAAGCCTCCTACAGGGTGTTTTTCACAGCATAACCCATTCAAAAAGGGTGAAATGGTGACCTGAAGACCACAGTGATCTTAGAAGTCATGTGTTGAACATGGTAGAGGTGTATTAGCCTAGAATGTATGTGTGAGGAGCAGACAGACAGACAGACCGTTTCTTTCCTCCAAAGGCAATAGAATTTCCTGCCTTGGGCTGCTCTCTGAGTGTGTAATGACCCTCTCCTGACATTATACTTTGCATCTGTTTGTTACAGTAGTTTAGCTCAGCTGATACATAGGGTTACTGTATTTGAGTATTAAATTCAGCTTTCAACATTTCTGAATCAGAGACTGCTAAAACTGGGAGACACCTTAGAGATCTAGTCCGCCCCACTCATTTTTCAGGTTATCATCTTTCTCTGTTAATCCTGCAGTGTCTCCAGATTGCCTTCATAATGAGATTCAAAATCCTTAACACGCTTCACAAGACATGTTCTGATTTCTCCCTACCTTGTTTCTTACCATTCTTTATTTTGGAGGTACTTCTCTAATTAAACAGAAAAACTTGCCGTTCCTCTAACTTTCTCATTTCTGTGTTTCGTGCTGTCCCTGAACTGCTTTCTTTTTTCCTTGCCTATTTTGAGATCATCTTTATTATCAACTCTGGAAATCTCCTCCTAATTTTCCCTACACTCGTCACTATTTAGCTTATATTTTTCTGGTATTTTCCTGCAGCACTTGATGCTGTTCCTATAATGCTTACTTTGCTCTATTGTCATCATTGGTTTGACTTATCAACTAGACCGGAGTTCACTGATGGCCGAAGACTTACTTTGAAACATCTTTGTATCCGTGGTTTCTACCACAGTACCTAGAATGTTTTTCAAATAAGTGAGCAAATTATTTCAGCAATATTTATTAAGTGCTTTACATGTGCCAAGCTCTTTAAGTGCTAGGAATCCAAAAATTGACAGGGCCTCTGCTTTCATGGAGATTACACTCTAGTGGAGGAGATAGACATCAATCAGATAATCAAATAAAAAAATAGACACTTGGTAAATGCTGTGCATAATACATATATCAGCCATTAATAACATTCCAATCTGACTTCTCAGCACATGACTACAAGAAATTTATGATTTGGCCCTCAAAATTATTATAGTTTCAGATGTTGCAAAATTATTGAATCCTATAAGTAATAATCATACCTATCCTATATTGAGCTCTTATTATGGGTGAGACACTTCAAAAGGATTATCACCTTAAGATCTTGTTGAATCCTCAGGAAAACCCTCTCAGTTATAGACTGTTATTGCAGAGGAATGAATTTATAATTATGGTCTCTAGACCAAACTCAGAATCAGAACCATCCACCTAAAAATGTAGTCAGGCACCAGTTGGGTTAGTTTTCAACCATGACTTGTACCAAGCTCTGATCCTGGTAACACCCAGGGTTGTCTGGAATTAATCTACAACTTGCTTTTCTTTACAGAGGGAATTCCAAAGCGAGATGCTTCTCAGATCTAGTGAAATCTTAACTCCAAATCATTGGCATCTGTGTATTCCTGGGAGCACTCGGGGAAGCCTGGGAAAGTGCACCTCCACGTGAGGGTTTATTGCATGTTTCCTCTCGACCTTTCTTTTCTTTTATTCCCACTGTCTCCCATTTTTCCAGATGGGAAGGTTGGGGCTTAGTGGGATAGTAAGTGCTATATCTAGAGGTGTGATATGATTGCCTAAATTTAGCTATGGAAAATAAAGAAAGCTCTGTTTTCACATATATAAGAATCAATGGCTTATAGAGACAATTAGAAAAAATATATAGGTTTATAATTTTAGATATTTAAAAAAAAGAAAGCACTCAAATTTTTCAGGTGATATATTTCTGGCCTTTAATTGTAGAAGAAATTGTTTGGAATTTTATGATCATTCATTCATTTACATGCAAGAGTCAAAATGTTCTACAGGACACTGTCCTTGCTTTGGAGTGGAATGAAACAGATGTACCAGTGAATGTTGAAAAAGTACTAATTGGGACACCTGGGTGGCTCAGTCGTTAAGCGTTGGCCTTCAGCTCAGGTCATGATCCCAGAGTCCTGGGATCGAGCCCCACATCGGGCTCTTTGCTCAGTGGGAGGCTGCTGCTTCCTCTCCCATTCCTCTTGCTTGTGTTCCTTCTCTCTCTCTCTCTCTCTCTCTCTCTCTCTCTCTCTCTGTGTTTGTGTGTGTGTGTGTGTCAAATAAACGAATAAAATCCTTAAAAAAAAAAGAAAAAGTATTAATTGCTATGATAGTTATTAACATTCATTGAAAGTGGTAGCTATACGTCCATGGATGGTCAAGAACAGTGTTACTGAGGAGGTGACATTTGATCTGGTCTCCTTAGTTTGAGTAGAAATTCATGGAACAGAGAGAGAAGATATATACAAGCAGAAGTACAGAGTGTGCAAGAGCTTAGAGGGCGCATAGGAAAAGAGCAAAGAGTTGCATTTGCTTATTATAGAGGATGCTGGGAGAGTGGTGGTGAGAGTGGCCAGAGGGAAGGTAAACCAAATCACAGAAGGCTTCGTAGGCTATGGCTAGAAGTGCAGATATCATCTTATGTAAAATATAAAATGTGAGGTTAATGAAAACATTTCAGGTGGAGAAAGGACATAAAGATATTGGTGTTTTCAAATGGGAACAGTGAAGATAGGAAAGCAGAATTGCTTTGAGAAAGACGTTTTCAAGAAAAATTTAGGAGATAGAAACTCTAGGAACTGATGACAAAAATAATTTAGGTGAGAGGAAGAACTGGAGCTGTGCTTTCCAGTAGGATAGCCATATGTGGCTATTTAAACTAACTCTAAATGCAGCGAAAATTCATTTCCTCAGCCATACTAGCCACATTTCAGATGCTCTATAACCATGAGTATCTTGGACACCATATTGGACAGCACAGACATAGAACACTTCCATCATCACAAGAAGTTCTATTGGACAGCACTGGATTAAAGACTGTTTTAAATTTGGGCAGTGAATGACAATGACACTGAAATAGGGAATATAGGAGAAAATTTGAAAGAAAAAGAAAAGGACTTCTATTTGGACACAGTGCATTTAATGTATTGTTGGGCATCCAAGTGAAAATGTTAAGGAAGCTGTTGGAAATTAGGTATGATACTCAAGAGAGACAAGGATTATAGACAGATATTTCAAAGCCTTCAATATTTTTTCTTTTGTTTTTTTATTAACATATACTGTATTATTTGCCCCAGGGCCATAGGTGTGTGATTCATCAGGCTTACACAGTTCACAGCACTCACCACAGCACATACCCTCCCCAATGTCCATAACCCAGCCACCCTCTCCCTGCCCCCCTACCCACCAGCGACCCTCAGTTTGTTTCACAAGATTAAGAGTCTCATGGTTTGCCTCCCTCCCGATCCCATCTCGTTTCATTTTTTCCTTCCCTAACTCCCATAAGATGCCGCCCTGCCTCTCAAATTCCCTCATATTAGAGAGATCATATGATAATTATCTTGACTTATTTTGCTCAGCATACTCCCCTCTAGTTCCATCCATGTCATTGCAAATGGCAAAATTTTGTTTCTTTTGATGGCTGCATAGTATTCCATCGTATATATACACCACATCTTCTTTATCCATTCATCTGTTGATGGACATCTAGGTTCTTTCCATAGTTTGGTTATTGTGGACATTGCCACTATAAACATTGTGGTGCACATGCCCCTTTGGATCACTACGTTTGTATCTTTAGGGTAAATACCCAGTAGTGCAATTGCTGGGTCATGAGGTAGCTCTATTTTCAACCTTTGAGGAACTTCCATACTGTTTTCCAGAGTGGCTGCACCAGCTTGCATTGCCATCAACAGTGTAGGAGGTTCCCTTTTCTCCACATCCCTGCCAACATCTGTCCTTTCCTGACTTGTTAATTTTAGCCATTCTGACAGGTGTGAGGTGGTATCTCCCTGATGCCAAGTGTTGTTGAACAATTTTTCTGTTGGCCATCTGGCTGTCTTCTTTGGAGAAGAATTAGATTATTTATTTTTTGGGTGTTGAGTTTGATAAGTTCTTTATAGAGTTTGGATACTAGCTCTTTATCTAATATGTCATTTGCGAATATCTTCTCCCATTCTGTCAGTTATCTTTGGGTTTTGTTGACTCTTTCCTGTGCTGTGCAAAAGCTTTTGATCTTGATGAAGTCTTAATAGTTCATTTTTGCCCTTGCTTCCCTTGCCATTGGCAATGTTTCTAGGAAGAAGTTGCTGTGGTTGAGGTCGAAGAGGTTGCTGCCTGTGTTCTCCTCAGGATTTTTTTTTTTTTCCTCCTCAGAATTTTGATGGATTTCTGTCTCACATTGAGGTCGTTCATCCATTTTGAGTCTATTTTTGTGTGGTGTAAGGAAATGGTCCAGTTTCATTCTTCTGCATGTGCCATCCAATTTTCCCAACACCACTTGTTGAAGAGACTATCTTTTATCCATGGGGCATTCTTTCCTGCTTTGTCAAGGTTTGAAGACCATAGAGTTGAGGGTCTATTTCTGGGCTCTCTATTCTCTTCCATTGATCTATTTGTGCCTGTTTTTGTGCCAGTACCATACTGTCTTGATGATGACAGCTTTGTAATAGAGCTTGAAGTCTGGAATTGTGATTCAAGGCCTTTAGTTTATAAGTACAGGCTAAAGCCATGGAAGTGGTTTGAGAAGAGGACCAGGTATGCCGCCATAGATCTCCCTCACTTAAAGGGAAGTAGAGAAATAGTAATTAAGTATGAAAAGTGATCTAAGGAATCTGAAAAGCCAGAGAAAAATTCTGAGGGAGTGATAAAGTCGATGACAAATTAGGCAAAAATGTCTAAAGTGGGGGTGCTTGGGTGGCTCAGTTGCTTGGGGTTCTCTCACTTCCTCTTCTTTTGTCCCTCCCCCTCCACTCTCTCTCTTTCTCAAATAAGTAAATAAATAAAATCTTAAAAAAAAAAAAAAAGTCCAAAGCCTTAGAGCACCCAAATAGTATTTGCCTTGAAAAGACTCCTCTGGTTTTGGAGATTAGGAAGTCAATAGTAATCTTGCCTACAGTGGTTTCAATGAGTGATGGGAGAAGCAGCCAGATCTCAGCAGAGCTGGGATGAAATTGATGTCTTGTCAGGGAGGGGTGGTATAGGAGAGACCAGCTTTCCCTCATTTGAGAAGTTCGGCTGTGAGGATGGCAAAGAGACATAATTATCTTGAGGGATGGGGAAGGATAAAGAAATTTTTTTTTATTTTTTAGGAAGTGTGAAACTTGAATTTTCTTTACCTGTAAGGAAGGAGTGGGCAGAGCGAAAGAGACTTAAATGGCCTTGGAGTGGAGGTATGAGCACTGAGCCAACTGTAAGAGATAGTGGAAGAAAGGGTGGGTGAGACTTGGGAAGGGAAAAAAGATACTTTTGTTTCTCAGAGCCAGGATGGAAGGAGAGAATGATTAATCATTGGGGGTGGAGGTAGAGAAATGTGGAACTGTTCGCATCTTAGTTTTATAACATAATGTTTTCAACTATGATTTGTAGACTCTACAGAAACATTATATATGTGGCTAATGTTGAACGTTGATAAAAGCCAAAGATGTGTCAACAGTGTGTAACTCAATTTGTATGATTTTGTGTTGGGGAAAGCTAATGACATCTAAATGGACAAATTTTCAGACTAGAATTTCCATTAGGCTAACTTCCAGTACATTTGTGTCTAAATTGGACTTCTGTAGAGCAGGTTAATAATCATCTCAGAGTTGAATTTTGTGGTAAATAAGCTCCAAGGAAGACAAAATAAGTAAATGAATAAGTCTGTACTTTACACATCAGAATCAAACTGCAGTGCTCCAGCTACAGAAAATAAAGAGAAAGCTTAAAATACTAACAAGAGAAGAAAAAACATTAACTACAAGGGTAAGTAATTAGATTAGATTGGCAACAAACTTCTCAGTAGCAACAGTAGAAGAATGAAGAAAGAAGGGAAATATCTTTAAAGAAAACATAGTTCTCCATGCAATTCGTGCCCTCACTGGGTGTGGTACAAAAATAATGAATACGGTTATACTGAAAATAAATAAAAATAAATAAATAAACGAAATGTAAAAAAAAATAAAGAAAACATAGTTGTCAATCTAGTATACCCAACTATGATTTAAGGGCAAAGGTAAAATGAAGACATTGAAAAGTAATATTGAAAGAATTTACCAGTTAAACATTCTCATGGAAAAATTACTTAAGAACACACTTTAGGTGGGGTGCCTGGGTGGCTCAGTGGTAGGCATCTGCCTTCAGCTCAGGTCAAGATCTCAGGGTCCTAGGATCGAGCCCTGAATCAAGCTCCCTGCTTAGCATGGAGCCTGCTTCTCTCTCTGCCTTTCTCCTGGCTTATGCTCTGTCTCTCAAATAAATTGAAATTTTTAAAAAAATTAACAATTAAACCTATAAACTTTAAAAAAGTTTTAAAGAACACACTTTGGGAGTAAAGACTTGTGAATGTACAGAAGGAAAATAGGAGAAGCAAGAGGAAATGTGATCGAAAGAAATTAGTAAACATGGCAGTATCTAACTAATCACTAACTCTATAAAACAATGAAGACAGTACTGATTAAAGACAAAGCATATGTGGAGTTAAAATACTAACAACAATAATGTGTAGAACAGGAGGAATGTGAGTAGAGTGAAAAGTTCTGCAGACCTTTTATTACCCAGGAAGAAGAGAGAGAAATTTTTTCAGATTTTAAGTCAAATCATGCATGTGGAAATTATAAAGGTAACCACTAAAGTTACAGAAATAGAATATATAAAATTCAAATAACTCAAAATCTGAAAACAATAAAGATCAAACTTAAGCTGAGCAAGAGAATAAAAAAGAGCTGTAGAGAATTTTTCATATTGTGCCTGCTGGCTCTTTTCTGTATTACTTTGAAGATGTTTCACTATCAGTTGTGAATGTCTTTGAGTTTATGGGCTTAGGAAAGAGGGAGACGATGCAGTTTCCTCCATACTTGTGACATGCCAGCCAACATAGCACTGAATGTTAGTGTCACAGAGTGTCATTTTGGTGGTGAAATGATCAGATGCATAGAAATTTCAACAGAATTAAGAGAAATCTATTAGAACTGAAAAGAGTTCAGGAAAGTTTTAGGTATACAACCCCTTTATAAAAATCAATAGTATTTTCCTATGTCATTATCAACTAGAAAATATAATTGAAATATGATGCTATTTATAATATCCCACAAATGAATAAATATCTAGAAACTAACTTAAAAAAGAAAGCCAAGGGGTACCTGGGTGGCTCAGTGGGTTACAGCTTGTGCCTTCAGCTCAGGTCATCATCCCGGGATCCTGGGATTGAGCCCCACATTGGGCTCTCTGCTCAGCAGGGAGCCTGCTTCCTCCTCTCTCTCTTCCTCCTTCTCTGCCTCCTTGTGATCTCTGTCTATCAAATAAATAAATAAAATCTTTAAAAATTTTTAAAAAGTTTTTTTTTTTAAAGATTTTATTTATTTGCCAGAGATAGAGAGTACACACAAGCAGGCAGAGAGGCAGGCAGAGGCAGCAAGAGAAGCAGGCTCCCCGCCAAGCAAGGAGCCCAATGTGGGACTCAATCCCAGGACCCTGGAATCATGACCTGAGCTGAAGGCAGCGGCTTAACCAACCGAGCCGCCCAGGTGTCCCTTTAAAAAAGTTTTTAAAAGCCAATATCTTTGTGGGGAAATATTTAAACCTCCATTAAAAATATAAAAGAAGTTTTGAATAAATGGACAGACTGATTTAATGTGGTACAAATGTCAATTATCCTCAAACAAAGCTACAAGCTACAGTTCAAGTTCAAAATTCCTTTTATATTGTTTGAAGAACTTGAAAAACTCTTTATAAAATTTGGGAAAATAAAAATCTATGAATAGCTAAGCTACATTTGAAAAAGAAGAGAGAAGAAAGGGTATTTACTATATTGCATATTAAGACACTTGACAATTATGTGGTTTAAAATTTTTTTAAAATTATTGGTTATGGAACAAATAGATCAGTGAAATGGAATATAGACTCTAAAACTGAACTGTGTATATGGGGAATTTATACAGCTGACAGATAGAGTGGTGTATTAAAAAAAGATTAAAGAACAGACTATTTTAGCGTCACACGGGAAGAAGAAATTTAGATCCCTGTTTTACACTGTGTAAGAGGCACTTCTGCATAAACTGATGACATCATTGTGAAGACTAAAAATTCTAAATCTATAAATAAAAATATTTACAGGAAAGTAACCACAAAAAAACAAACCTGATTAAAAAACGGGTTAAGGATATGAAAAGGCGATATAAAGAGGGAACTCTGAATGGCTACAGAATCATCAAGAGCAACTTCAGATGTTGTCATCAGAGATGTTAAAGCAACAGCGAGATGCCGTATTAAGCATCAGAGCAGCCAACATTAGAACTGCACATACAAAGTGCAGGTCAGCATACGTAACGATGGATACTTGAACGTTCTCCCATGGATGTGTGGAGTGGTATGTTCATTGCTGTTATGCCCTATGGGCTGGCAGATTCTTGGGTGTTTTTCCCAGAGAATTTTTTGCACATATCTCTGAAGATACAGATAAGTAATGTTAAAATAGGAAATCATGGTTGTGTTAGGCCCGATGAAAGCATGGAATATTTGAAGAGAGGAGAAAGTAGGGCAGCAGGTTGGTGAAATGTCTGTAAGCTTGATTGTTTCCTTTGGGTTTGAGTTCTGAGGGAAAGCTATAAAACTGTCTGGATAGGTATGGGGGAATCAAAGTGACTCGGCTGTTTGTGCAGATTTTTATTTGCAAATATATTTTGTATTTATTTTTATATTATATGTATTTATATATATTATATATAATCTATATATTTATATATAAATAAAATATATTTTATATATAAATAAAAATATATTTACATATATTATTTATATTATATAATACACATTTTTATATTTTATATTTATTTTTATATAAAAAATATTTTTTATGCCAAGCCTTGCCTTTGGCCTGAGCCACATTTAACATGGTGAGAGAAGGAACTAAACACAGATGGAGGATGGTGTCTAGAGGAATGACCCTGAGGTCTTGTGCCTGATTCCATACTGTGGATGGTGTGGGGGCAGTGAGAGGACTGGACACATGGGCTTAGGACAAGGAGGCAGCAATGTGTGGGGACTTTTCGAGAACAAACCAATGGCTGTGTCTACTGACTTTAGCAGTGGGTGTCTGCATGATGGTCTATAGGAGTAGGAGTGATGAGCCACATTTCAGGAGATGTCATCGTAGAATTCCCAGAGGCCAAACCATACCCAACTATTTCATAAACCCAGATACCAGGGAAAGGCATAAAGACCTACAGGTGGGGCATGTAAGCACCCTTTCCTCTGATAAATCACACGATTTATCACGTGATTAAAATCATGTGTTAAATCACATGTTAAATCACATGATTTCCCTCATACCCACAGATAACATATTAGAGAGCAAAAAGAGGGAAAGAAGGTTGGCTACAAAAATGAATAATTTACCCCAAAGAGATTTGACCTGAAAGAAATAGTTAAGCAGGAAGAGCTGTCTTTAATTGGCACGGGAGATTAGAGCAGTTTTAAAATAAGAAGATGCTGTGTTTCCCCCTCCATATGTGGATGTAAAGTTTGTGGCATGACCTTGTTACGTTGCCATATGACTGTCGTTTTACCAAATTAAGTATGTGATTCAGACAGTTCTTCTTCACACTTGATCTAAACAGATGGGAAACCCTGTGGAGCAAATTACAGGGTGATTCAGAGCAGGAAACACACTTTCACAAGGAAACAAGAATCATGAGGCCACAGTAATCGTGTGTAATGGGATGGGTTCACCCATGACTATTAAATGGAGGCTGTTGTGGGATAAGAGCGGCTTCTATGACTCCTAGTGTTTTTGGCAAGCTGAGAAACTGGAGTCAGCCTCACTCAGGTGTTTTCAGGGCTTCAGTGGTGTCCCTCATGTCCCTGCATTTTTTTTTTTTTTAATCTCCTGACAGATGCTATTCTTTGCTTTTCGGTTCTTGGCTAATGCCTCTTTTTTCCCTTAAAATGCACATACCTTAATTTAACACTGATTTAAAGCAACCCCCCCCCCCATTTTTTTTGGTCACCAAATTTTTCTCTAGTTATTCCTACCACATTTTGAGTAATAATGTCTAGCAGCAGGGAGAACTTATTATAAGATAGTTGCTTCTCATTCTTAATTTATCAAAGATAAAGAACAGTTTAATTTAGAACTTCTGGTCTGCTTCTAGAGCTAGCCACTACGTCTTCACTGTCTTAGTATATTCTGGCTTACAGTTTCCCTTTATGCTCACTTATCACTTCCAGGCTTCCAAAATGGAGACATAGTAAATGAATAAGGCAGGACAGTGCAGTTTTGGTGAAAGAACATGACTGGTTATTGAATGAGTTCTCATCCTAGTTTTGTTTTTCACTTAGGTGAGATACTAAACTGACCCTTATTCATTTAAAGAATGATAAGACTTTCTGCATTATTGTTGGAAAATTTAGATGGTTCAATACGCCTAACAGTGTGGAGGGGGGAATTAACCATTTAATTTCCAATACTTAGGGTTATTTTATCCTGGTTTTTGTAGAACTTTAGCTCTGTAAATAAGAAGGCTCCAAATAAAATAAAAGGTAGTTAGTAGTTATTTGGGAAGTTTAGGTAAATTACTTGTTGGAATTCCTCCCAGAAAGTGAGAAAGTGAGTGACTCAAGTGAGTAACAAATGTTTCTCAAAGTAAGAATGTTCCAATTCTTTAATAAATCAGCTGATAGATCATTAACAGATTTTGGTGATGGATCACTGTATTCATTTCCCAGAGCTACTATAACAAAGTACCATGAACTGAGTAGCTTCAACAGCAGAAGTTCATTGTCTCATAGTTCTAGAGAAGTCTGAAGATGTCCTAGTTCTGGAGAAGTCTGAAGGTGTCAAGTCTGAGAGAGTGTCTCTCTCAGATCTGTCGTGGAGCGTCCTTCCTTGCCTCTTCCACCTTCTGCTGTGTGTAAGCAATCCTTGGCACTCCTTGGCTTTGGGTGAATCCCTCCAATCTCTATTATCAGATGGCTGTGTTCTCCCTATGTGTCTTCACCTCTTCCTTCTCTGAGGGTTGGTTCCAAATTTCCCCTTTTTATTTTTTTAAAGATTTCTTTCTTTATTTATTTGAGAGAGAAAGAGAGTGAAGTCAAGCTATGGGAGGGGCAGAGGAAGAGGAAGGGGGACAAGCAGGCTCCCTACTGAGCAGGGAGCCCAATGTGGGTCTTGATCCCAGGACCCTGAGATCATGACCTAAGCTCAAGGCAGCCACTTAATTGACTGAGCCACCCTGGCACCCCTCCCCTTCTTATAAGGGCACCAGTCTTACTGGATAAGCAGCCCACCCTAATCCAGCATGATCTTATCTTAACCAATTACACCTGCAACAACCCTATTTCCAAATATGGTCACATTCTAAGGTACTGGGAGTTAGACCTTCAACATATGAATTTTGGGGGACACAATTCAACAAATAGCAAGGAGAAAGAATTCTGGAGGAAAGAAATTGCTAACTCATATCCAGAGAATGTTGATAAGTTTGTATATTCTGTTTTCTTCCATCCTGAGTCAATAAAAATTGAGGGTTCAACTGAGACTTTGGGTATTCATTGCTGGTTGGAGAACTGTTTGGAGGCTGGACAGGTCCATCAGAAGCCTAATTCCTTTCCAGAGGTGGCTTGGCATATGGAGCTCACCAGGGGTAAAAGCAGTGGTAATGTGTGGGTGAGCCAGCAGGGGAGGTAGACAAGTCCAGACACAAGTTGAAAAGAACCTTTCTATTCTGGACTCATATCCCAACACTTTATAGAAAACAGTTCCTACTAGACCCAGGGAAAGTGCCTTCTCAATAGAATGTGATTGTGTCCTTCCAGAGTCACAGATTTATGAATTTTCCTGTTGGTTTCTTTATTTTCATCTCCCTGGTTGCCCAGAGGAAAATCAGGATAATTCTGACAGTAGAACTTTCAACCTAAGCCCTTTTATTGCTCCTGGGTTTGTGGTTTTGGGTATTACTCATACATTTACATCCACAAAGTAACCTTAAGTTGCTGAAATGTGGTCATTAATTAATCAAGTAATCTAAGTAAAACCTTCCCTGTTAGGCATTTCTTATATCATTTTTCCAGTGAGTTTTGAAACTGGGTTTTCAATAATTTTCTGATCATGAAGGATCCTCTGGCTTTGGACTCATGGTAGAAAAGTTCATGGAAAGCCTAGGGTGTTAACTTCTTTCCCGGCTATATTCCAGCTGGTTTTAAATTGCTCTGCTTGCTTTGGCTTTCCCACATTCCCTCTGTATGTGGGAGTTATAGGAACCTTCCACTAGTGTCCAGTAAAACTCACCCCTTCCCTCTCAATCTTGCTACAAAAGGTTGGAAAAAACTTGGTGGTAATCTTACCTTAAAACTCAGGCCAAAGGATAGACAGGAGTAACCAGAGGGGAAGTGAGCCATGGTGGTCATTTTTCACACTTAACTGTTTGTGAGAAACAATGAGGAAAGAGGTCCACAGAGGGAATGGCCCTTTATGGAGTAGACCCTCTGAAGGAAATAATGAGTCCCATGAGAATTCAAGGTTCACCTAGAGGTTTAAGAAAGGATTAGGAATACATGTGTGCTACCAGCCAAAGGCAAAAAGGAGGTTATTCTTGCATTGTGGGTGGCCAAATGTGCATAGAGCTATGGGATTATCTGACAGATAAACCCAATGATAAAAAAACAAAGGAGAGATTATTTCTAAGCAGACAGTTTAGTCATCTAAGACATCCAGGTCCTCAGCAGTGAGCACTTAGGGGGATGTTCAAATTGTCCTCAAATACTCTCATATTATATCGTCATCAAAAAAAGTTGTTTTACCCCTCCTTTTATAATTATGAAGGTAATACATGGACATTGAAGACTAATCAGACTATATGGGAAAAATAAAGGAACTTTGAAAAAATATACTATAAACATTCTACCATAATTATTTTCTTAAAAAAAAAAAAAAGATTTTATTTATTTATTTATTTGAAGGAGAGAGAGAGAATGAAAGAAAGAGAGCATGAGAAGGGGGAGGGTCAGAGGGAGAAGCAGACTCCCTGCTGAGCAGGGAGCCCGATGCAGGACATTCTGGAGCCGAAGGCAGTTAGTTGCTTAACTAACTGAGCCACCCAGGTGCCCCATAATTATTTTCATCATTGCACATTGCCCTCTAGTTTTTGTCTAATGCCTTCATTTTTCTTGAGTTGTAACCTGCTTAATATTAAATTATAGATGTTTTCCTGCATTTTATATATAGCCTTTATCATTATCATTTTATGTGTCAGGATACCAGTTCATCATATTATGTATGTTAAACCACTTTCCTATGGTGGGATATTGGGAAACATGTACTTTTTTTTTTTTTTTTAAGATTTTATTTATTTATTTGAGAGAGGGAGAGAGGGAGTATGAGAGGAGAGATGGTCAGAGGGAGAAGCAGACTCCCCACTGAGCAGGGAGCCCTCTATATGACCTGATCCTGGGACTCCAGGATCATGACCCAAGCTGAAGGCAGCTGCCCAACCAGCTGAGCCACCCAGGCACCCGGGAAGCATGTACTTTTTTGGGTAAATTGAATTATATTCTTCATAGATGGTATTTTGATTCATTGCATTTGGGGAGAATACATTTTCTAGGAACCATCTTGAGTTCATTAGATGTAAGAATTTATTAAAAATGAGAATTACCTAGTACCTGCTCCACCAGCCATTTGTAGAAGATGCATATTAGAAACTTGGTACCATGGGGTTAGTATTCTAAAAAAGAAAGAAAGGAATGAAAAGTGCTGTTTGGGTGTCAAAGAGAGTTAAAGAGAAATTTAAGGCATTAGTAGGGAGATTAGTGACTATAATAATGTATTTCTGTGTTCTGGATAAGAAGGCATTCGGCATGGTCTCTGCAAAATGAAGCCAGAATTCCAACTAGAAATGCAATAATGTTAAGAAAACTTTTCTTGGCATTATAAGCTCACACATGCACTTTTATATTCTGCAAAGTTGGAAAAAAAAAGTTAAAATTCTGAAGTATTGAGGCCACAGCTATAAAAAATTAAGGTTTTAAACTAAGAAAATATATGTTATGGTATGCTAAATATTATTCTAAATAGTGCTTTTTCATGCTGGTGAATGTTTTACTTCTGCCAATGTGAACAATTATTTTTGCTGGCCAAAACAGTTCAAAGAAAAACAGAAGTAAGCCACCATTTCTTAACATAGTAAAGTTGAAAATGTCAAACATCTAATGGAAATTATTTTCACATTTATTTCATTGGTATTCAAAGGAAGTAGTAAGAATTCCATGCAAGTTTGTGTTTATGACAAAAGTAACTTGCTAGTGTAAAGTTATTTGGAGGTTAGAAGGATGATAAATGGCGATGGTTGAGAAGGAAACGCGTGTGTCTATTTTAAAAACATTATTATTAGCTTCTTCCTTCTTTGACCCTCACACACTGTGGAAGAGTCTGAAAAGGATACAGTGAGTGGACTTACCAAACCTTCATTCTTTTTTTCATGTTTAGCAGAAACGGAATTGTTCTCAGTGAGTTCCATGGATCCAGCTAAAATACTTCCCCAGACTTGCTCACAATTTGGGGTACTGACATGACATTTGGGCTGATGAATAATTGATGAAATCTCCTAGATTCCACTTCTTGACTCTTCTTTCCTTGTTCTTGCCTGGAAAGCAGACAGTGAGGCTGAAGGTAACAGCCAACCGGAGGATGAGGGATTAGGCTGCATAAGGAGAATGAGGAGTGCAAGAAGGACCCTGGGGCACTGAGGGCACCGTGGAGCCACTGGGCTGCTTGTCTCTGTCCTTCTTTTTATGTGAGGCAGATTATGCGAGGCTATTTGGTTAAGCCGCTGTCACCAGATTTCTGTTACATACAATACTCCCAAATGCTAAATGAGGCAGACCCCTTGATACAGCCTCTTCTTGTATCTTGTACTTTATTTACAAACTATCCATTATGGGCAATAATGTGCTTAATGGTTTTTGTCCTCAAATACTCTGAGCTATTACTTACATCAATGACTTGACCTGACAATTGTAAAGCATTCTGTCTAGCTCATCATTGTATTAAATGCTTGTAAGTTCCTGACACATTGTGTGCACTTAATAAATATATATTTCCAGGTAATTTAAAAAGCCATTTGGCTCCGAAATGCACATCCACACCCCCTCCCCAGAGAGATGGACATCTTTACATAAATGCATATATGTGCAAACATTCCATTTTAAGTTATGTGTTTTCCACTTGCCAACACTTGTATGGCTTTGAAACACTTAGATATTAAAGAATCGCTCTATGAGAATAATTGTCACTATTTCTTTTCCAATTCGGATTTGTGTATTACTGTAATGATGGACATTTATGTGCCTCACTGAACTCTAAGTTCTTAGAGAAATGTAAGGGAACTGATGTGGCTGAAAGGGAGATAAGGAAACGTGGCTTTAGATCTCCAGCATTTGTCAGGCCACCTGAATAAGCATTCTGTAAAAACAAAATGAAACAAACACACAGGATTTTAAACTCAAGGAACTTTTGGAAATACAGCGTGTTACCATCTTTTTCCTGGTGATTCATGGATCTATTAAAGTTGCCTTCAGTAGAGGAATCTGCTTATCTGCTTAACTTTGTGTAATCTGTCATTTTCCAATCTTATGTGCCATGAAACTCTTCTATCCAAGTAATGCCTATTAATAATGACCAGTGGAAATACTTCTGTGACACATACTCTGGGAAACCCTGCAATATAGGGACCAGAAACATGAAAAATAATTACTATTCTATGGTATTGATTTAGGCTATTTAGTTCAATTAGATAGTAATCAGAAATAAAACATACGACTTTTGGAAAAGGGAAGAAAAATGAAAACTTTACAGAAGACTGAAATACCTAGTTTACTATGAAGGTGAGACATTTATTTTGTTCCTTTTTTTTTAGCTCTGGTAACCAGAGTACCTATGTGCAACACAAACATGTTCAGTAAATTCTTGTTGATGGAAGGAAGGCTTCATGGAAGGAGGGATTGATGGAGAGAGGTAAGGAATCTCACGGGATACCAGTATTCTAGAGAAATACCCTGAGGAAGCTGTGCAAGAGCCATGATTTGAAAAGCTTTCTGGAGACTTGAACATGCCTCACATTCTCCATATTCTCATTGCTTATAATTCTGAGTTTTGCTCCACTGATAGGAATTATGTGAACTTGATCAGAGTATTCTAGGCGACATGTACTCTAGGCAACTACTCAACATAGTACTCTAGGCAACTACTATCAGTTGATTGGCATAAGCAAAAGAGCTAAAACCATCTCAATATAAGCCTTAATATTCCTTTTTCCCAGTCAAATAACATACATATTTCATAATCACTAGCCTCATGTCCCTAGCATTATCTGAAGACAGATTATTCACTCCTTCCTCTCAGATATTCTTGTGGTGGTTTTAAAATGACCACAAATTCTTTGATATTTCTCTTCAGTTGATGGAAGATAATTCCTTGTCCACTGAGTATGGGCTGGGGTGGACTTAGTGAATCTCTCCCAATGAAAAGAATATAATGGAAGTGACAGTGTGTGAGACTTCAAAGGCTAGATATAAAAGACACTATGACTTCCTGCTTATTTTTTCTCTTTCTCTTTCTCTCTATTTCTATCTTTCTCGCCCTCAGATAATTCACTGTGGAAGAAGCTAGCAGCTAGGCTAGAAGCCCATGTGGTGAGGAACTGAGGCTTCCCACAAACAGCCATTTGAGTGAGCAATCTGCAAGTAGCACCTTCAGCCACAGTCGGGTCATCAGATGAAACTGATCAGCCAATGTCCTAACTACAACCTCATGAGAGGCTGTGAGCCAGTGCCACCCAGATGAGTGACTTTTGAACTCCTCACCCACAGAAACTAAGCAATACATGAAACTAAGATATTGTAGGAGTTAGGAGTTTTAGGATAATATTTAAAATAAAAATTGATAACTAATTCAACAATTTGAAGAACTTTTAAGGAAATGGGGCTCTTTTACAGCCCCCTTTTAAAACCCACTCTCCTCAATCCCATTTTCACCACTTTGTTATGGCCAGGTTAGCTAGTTATCCATCAATTCCTATTTTTGTTTTATTTTTCTTTCTTATAAAGTGATGGTCAGAAAGCTCTTCTAATACAGGGAAGACGGTAAATATTTTAGACCTTGTGGGCCATGTGGTCTTTGTCACAACTATTGAACTCTGCCCTTGTAGCATGAATGCAGCTGTAGACAATACTTAAATGAACGAGTAGGGCTGTGTTCTAATAAAAGCTTATTTATGGACACTGAAATTTGAATTTCACATAAGTTTCACATCATGAAGTATTATTCTTCTTTTGATTTTTTTTCAACCACTTAAAAATGAAAAATCATTCTTAGCTTGTAGGTCACTTAAATCCAGGCTGTGGGCCAGATTTGGCCCTTGGGTATAGTTTGCTGATTCCTGTATTAAGTGAATAGAGTTCTTGATATTTAACTGTCACATGGATGCCCAAAATATTTCAGACAATAATCATGTGACCAAATTATGGTTAAGGGGATGTAGGTGAAAATGATATGTGCCAATTCTGAGTCAAGCTCCTGAAGAGAAGTGGTGGACTTGCCCACCCCACCCCCAACTTTATTCGCCTTTCCCACTTCTCAGTGGCTACAGTGAAGATCATCTTGGACCATGAAGATGACAGAAATGTCCTTGGGATGGTGGAACTAACAGAGCTAGAATTCCTAGCATTGTCTCTTAAGCAGTCATACTGTTACAAGGGTGAGAAATCGACTCTATGTTTTCAGATCCCTTTCATACATCACCAAATGTGAGCTCTAACTAATTTAGCTGATTAGTCTTTGGCTGAAAGCTCTTGAGTAATGCAGGTTAGTGCGTTGTGCTTTCAAGAATCACTGCAGACAGTGGTTAACAGCTATGTGTGGAGTTGCAGAAAATTCATTCTTGGTTACCTACCAAGTTAGGGTATTCTGGACATAGGGTAGCTTTAACATTTTTAAAAACCCAGAATTTCTAAAAATTGCAGGTATTTGCCTTTTCTTCTGATTGTTGATTTCCTGCAATTTGGATTAGAACAAATGTGCCTTTGTATCCCAATTCTCCCACCTCTATTATATTATGGCCAAGAGTGGAACATTATTAATCGAGAGAAACATAAACCATTCACTCCTTATTATCTCTGAGGAAGAATTAATTCATATTGTACTTTGTGGAGCTCATTTATGGAAATGAATGGGTTTAAAAATCTGCCCCCTCAAGATTCCCATGGTCCTATGGATCTTCTCATTCATATCACTGAAAGAAAATGTCGTCATAATAGCTATACTTATTTTGTAAAGTTTTTTTTATTTTCCATAGCAGAACTTGGGGATCCCAGACTGTGAACCACAGTGAAAACAAAGCCCACGGCCAAAGTCTGCAAAGCACTATGAGAATCGTCAGCCATCACTTGGAAGCACCAGAGCATCAGGCATTGTCCAAACGCCATTGTCGGAGTCCTTGCACCGACGCACAGTGTTTCCCACTCATCGCCCCTCCTTTCTCTCCCTGCCAAGAACCCAACTCAGTTTAAGCAGGTGCAGTCTTCCAAGTCTTGGCGGTTAGTGTCCCCAAGAGATTTCAGGGAGATGCAGCCTTGGCTGAGGGTCAGAGCCAGAGGCTCCGTGAGGCTCAGTTCCCTCAGGGAGGGGCACAATGTCTGCGTTTGGGGAACAGCTGGAGCTCCAGAGGGAGAAAAGCAGTTTGGCAAGTGAGGAAAGAATGTACTTGTCACTTCAAGAGGCAAGAAACTTCAGTTTCTCTCCTGCTTCTGCCAGCAAGTGTTGATTGGAAAGGAGAGTGGTGGTGATGGCAGGTGACTTTTGGTTAGGGCTTTATGGAATGTGTCATGTTTATTTTACCTTTTCAAAGAGCAGATAAATGTACAAATCCCACAGTATAACTATTCTGAATTCTGCTCTTGTTTTTATTGGATAAGTGAGTGTTGTTCCTCAGAGTTATTTTTAAGAATGCTGCCTCTGGCCCATTTTGAAACGCTGCTTGCTTTCCTTGTGTGTGAGCTAAAATTTGTTGTAGGGAATTTGGAAGAAGGTAGCAGAGGGTATTAAATGGAAGGTGAAGGCCTACGGGAGGAAGAACCCTGTTCTGAGAGCACGAGCTGGATTTACAATGGGGGAATCCGATGGGCCTGTTCAGACAAAACATGGACTTTTAGCTGACACCAAAGGTGAGGTTATAAAACGTTTGATGCAGTCGAGGGGGAAATAAAGTTTTTAAGATGTCCTACTCTTTGGTTGTGTCTTGAGTGCTCTGATTTCCTTGGATTCTTATGGAAATGAACACAAGAGACCAATTTTTTCCATCTCTGAATTCCCTTTGTTAGACTTGGAAAGTGTCACCCAGTCTTAAGTATTACTTATAAAATGAACAAGAAGTTCAATATTAATATTCAAAAAACAATAATTGTTACCATTTCAAGGTCTCTTATCTCCCTTCCTCAATTCCCAACATTTTTGTCTACTTCAGGATTCTTCTTTTAACTCTATCTGTTTTGTTTATTTGTTTGTTTTTGTTTTTGTTTTTTAATTTGGCAGTGAGAAAGTTTATTAACTGGGTTTTGGGGGACAAATAGATCTAAAAGTTAAAATAGTGAATCAGTGGGAGGATTGGAAAGGGAACGAGTATTTTTTGAGTTCTGTCTGTGTGACAGACCCTTGTACTAGTTCCTTTCCTTATAAGAAAATGTGAAGTATAAAATATCATGCCCATTTTAGAGAAGGGAGACAGACTCTGTAAAGGGTCCTCATAAATTGTCTCCCATTATCTGATGTTCTATTAAATGGGAAAGTCAAGGTATCTGGCTATAAGCATGATTTTTATTCTAAAGCCCATATTCTTTCCACTGCCACACTTTTGTCTATAGAATAAAATCTGGGTCGATCATGTTTACATTGGTTAATCACTAAAAACTGATTGGTCAGCGGTAATCTGTATATATGTTTCATTACTCTTCTCGTGCTAGTGTGTTGTGATTCTAGGTAGTGGGACTTAGTTGCAAGGACACAACTTCAGATATATGGTCACTTTGGGTCCCCAGGTTTTCCCCAACTAGAATTAGTACTACTTCTTGAGAGAAAAGTAATACATCGTGGTCTATTTGTCATTAACCGCAATGAAATTCCTGGCCTGGCAGGGTTCATGCAAGCCACTTTAGAGATATGGCCTCCTCCACACCAGACTGTGTGCCGACTTAGTGTTTAACTTGGGCACTCCTCTCTGGGGCCCAAAACACCAGGTTTCACTCAGCATCCCTGGTGTGAATCATAGCAACTCTTAGTCAAGTGTCTTTTGGGCTGCTGTTCTTAGAAGGGGCCTGTGAGCAAAGCAGGAACTTAGAATTTCATAGAGTCCTTCCCCGAGCAAGAACAGACAATGGGGATGTGAAGAAGTCAGTGAACTTCAGGGAATATTCTTGTAGCAACACCTTTGGTGGTCTTCTTTCTCCATTCAAGGGCATTGCCAGTGAGTTGACATAACGTTGTTGTTGTTGTTTAAATTTTTAATTTTTTAAAATGTTTAAATATGATTTCCTTATCTACTAAGTTTTTCATTTTTGATCCCAGTATAGTTAACATACAGTGTTATTTAGTTTCAGGTGTACAGTGTAGTGACTCAACTATTCCATTCAATACAGGATGCTTCCCTATGTGTCGTGGGGATGAAGTGCCCTCCTGCGACCTGTCACCTACCTACGTCACCCATCCCCCCATCCACCTTCTCTCTGGGGACCATCAGTTTGTTCTCTAGAGCTAAGAGGCTGTTTCTTGGTTTGTGTATCTGTCTCTCTCTCTCTCTCTTTTTTTTTTTCCTTTGCTGGTTTGTTTTGTTTCTTAAATTCCACATATGAGTGAGATCATATGGTATTTGTCTTTCTCTGACTGACTCATATCGCTGAGCATTATACTCTCTAGTCCCACCCATGTTGCTGCAAATGGCAAGATTTCATTCTTTTTATGACTGAATAATATTCTGTTGCATATATAACCACATCTGCTTTAGCCATTCGCCTATCACTGGACACTTGGACTGCTTCCACATCTTGGCTATTGTAACTAATGCTGCAGTAAACAGAAGAGTGTATTTATCCCTCAGAATTAGTATTTTTGTATTTTGGGGGTAAATAGCCAGTAGTGCAATTGCTGGATTGCAGGGTAGTTTGATTTTTAACCTTTTGAGGAACTTCCGTCCTGTTTCCCACAGTGGCTGCACCAGTTTACATTCCCACCAGCAGGACACAAGAGTTCCTCTTCCTCCACATCCTTGTCAACACTTGTTATTTTTTGTGTTTTTGATGTGGGCCATTCTGACAGATGTAAGGTAGTTTTATTTATAAGGTAGTTTTGATTTGCATTTTGAGTGATGCTGGGTATTTTTCACGTGTCTGTTGGCCATATGTCCTCTTTGGAGAAATGGCTGTCCATGTCTTCTGCCTGTTTTTAAACTGGATTACTTAGATTTTTGAGTTATATACATTCTTTGTATATTTTGAATACTAATGCTTTATTAGACATGTCATTTGCATGGGGCACTGGGTGTGGTGCAAAAACAATGAATACTGTTATGCTGAAAATAAATAAATAAATTTTTAAAAAAGATACGTCATTTGCAAATATCTTCTCCCATTCAAAAGGTTATCTTTTAGATTGTAGGGCAAGGTGATCTAAGATAATGAAAGTTTTTGCATTTGATTTTGACATTTTTTTTTTTTTTAGAGGGAATATAAAATGGTACTCCCTTTTATTTATTTATTTATTTTTTAATAGATACCTGAAAGAATTTATTGGCTGAAGAAATAACTAAATGCAGTGGAAATAGGAAAGAGCAATCTTGAGAAACACTAATTAAACAGATTTTTTAAATGTCTTTTTCCAGAATCAATTAAAATTATAAAGATTTCAGGGAAAAAAAAAGGTTATCTTTTAGTTTTGTTGGTGGTTTCCTTTGCTGTGAAGAAACCTTTTTTTTTTTTTTTTTTTTTTTTTTTTTTTGATGTAGTCCCAATCGTTCACTTTTGCTTTTATTTCCCTTGCCTCAGGACATATCTAGAAAGACGTTGCTATGGCTGATGTCAGAGAGATTACTGCCTGTGCTCTCTTCTAGGATTTGTATGGGTTTCATGTCTCATATTTAGGTCTTTAATCCATTTTGAGTTTATTTTTGTGTTTGATGGAAGAAACTGGTCAGTTTTATTCTTTGGCATAAAAGACTGTCTCCTTCCCATTGCATTTTATTTCCTCCTATGTTGAAGATTAATTAATCATATAATTGTAGGTTTATTTCTGGGTTGTCTATGCTGTTCTTTTGATCTATGTGTCTGTTTTTGTGCCAGTATCATATTGTTTTGATCACTATCACAGTGTAATATAACTTGAAGTCTGAAACTGTGACACTTCCAGTTTCGTTTTTCTCTTTCAAAATTGCTTTGGCTATTCAGGGTCTTTTGTAGTTTCATATAAATTTTAGGATCATTTCTTCTAGTTCTGTGAAAAATGCTATTGGTATTTTGATAGAGATTGCATTAAATCTGTAGATTGCTTTAGGTAATATAGGTATTTTAACAATTTATTCTTTCGATCCATAAGCATGGGATATCTTTATATTTCTTTGTGACCATTGATATATTGTTTTAAGTGTCCACTTTGTGCAAATCAAGGTGAGAATATTAATAATTTTTAGAAATTAGGAAAATACTTAACTCTTAGAGATTGTCACTTTGCTGTGTTCACAAATACCATAGTCAACACAAACACTGCCTAAGGAGTCTCAAACACTACAGAAATGTAGAAATATTTCTTATAAACCAGAATGTTTAATTAATCAGAACTCTTACTTTCCAAGCATTTTGAGAAATCAGTATTTTCCTATCACTTGCACCATGACACATCTGGGATGTTCAGTACACTTTATTCTGCATCTTTAACATTATATGTGATATACATGACAAATACGCATTTAAATAGTCACAGATATATTCCAAGTGGGGTTGGTGTGCTCTAATTCCCATGAATTGAGGGATAATGTTTCTATGTTATTGTTTTCTATAGCAAGTCCTAAAAATGGCTGCACATGTCTGGCAATTTAAAGTTTCAATAAACTGGGGCACCTGGATGGCTAAGTCAGTTAAGCATCCAGCTCCTGATTTTTGATCAGGCTATGATCTCAGGGTCTCGCTGACGGAAGCCCCCATTGGTCTCTGCACTCAGTGGGGTCAGCTTGAGATCCTCTCCCTCTCCTTCTGCCCCTCTTGCTGCAAGCTCCATCTCTCTCTCCCTCCCCCACTCATTAAAATAAAATCTTTTTAAAAAGTGTCAATAAACTATTACTTGATAATAACAGTGATTTATTTCTCTTAAGGATTAAATAACTGGAAGTTTAATTTTGCACCCAAATTTAAAAATAGCATATATCAGGGCCCCTTAATAAGGTGTACCTTAAGCATCAGCCTTGGGCTCAGGATCCTGCATCACTTGCTCAGCAGGAAGCCTGCTTCTCCCTCTCTCACTCCCCCAGCTTGTGTTCCCTCTCTTGCTGTGTCTCTCTATGTCAAATAAATAAAGCTTTAAAGAAATAGTGTATATCATATAGAATTGCTGATATGAATCTAGTAGAACTTTGCCATTAAATCTACCGGATAGAATATGTAAAACGATTTGTCTCTTGACTAAACTGTACCTCTAGGGCAAAGTAGATTAAAAGAGTTGTCCAGAGTGACACAACTTTACAGGCTCACCTTGTTGCTGCTTTATTGTAAAATCGAACCTATTGTAATAGATACACTTTTATGAGTCTAAAATTGAAGAACCTATTTATAGATATTATACTCCAATATGTTCGTGATTCACTGGATGAATTATTAAATAAAAGAATATTTATAAAAGAACTATTTTTTAATAGGTTTCCTAGTTTGGGAGAAGATATTTGCAAATGATATATATGATGAGGAGATAAATAACTTATATAAAGAACTTACACAACTTAACACACATAAAAAACTCCAATTAAAAAATGGCAAAGCTCAACTATACTTCAATTTAAAAACATGGGAAGAGAACCTGAACAGGTATTTTTCCAAAGAAGATATACAGATGGTGAACAGACACATGAGAAGATGCTCGATGTCATTAATCATCAGGGAAATACAAATCAAAACCATGATGAGATATCACCTTACTCCTGTCAGAATGGCTGGAATAAAAAAGACAAAAGGTAAGTGTTGGCAAGGGTGTGAAGTAAAGAAAAACCTCATGTAGTATTGGTAGGAATGTAAATTGATGCAGTCACTGTGGAAAATAGTATGGAAGTCCCTCAAAACATTATAAATAGAAATACCATAAGATCCACTAATTCTACTACTGGGTATTTACCCAAAGAAAACAAAGCACTAATTTGAGAAGATATATGCATTCCCATTTTTATTGTAGCATTACAATAAATTTACAGTTTACAACTGCAATAGCCAAGATACGGAAACAACTTAAGTGTCCATCGATAGGTGAATGCATAAAGAAGATGTGGGTATATCCACAATGGAGAATATTACTCAGCCATATAAAGGAATGAAATCTTGCCAATCGTGATACCAGGGGTAGATCTAGAGGGTATTATGCAGAGTGGAATAAGGCAGAGAAAGACAAATACCATGTAATTTCACTTAAAGAGACAAAGCAGAGCAGACCCATAAATTCAGAGAACAAACGGATGGTTGCTGGAGGGGAGAAGGAGAGGAAGATGGACAAAATGGGTGAAAGGACTGGAAGGTTCAGGCTTCCAGCTATGGAAGGAGTACGTCGTGGGAACAAAAGGTACAGCGTTGGAGGGGTAGAGTCAATGGTGTTGTGATAGCATTGTACGGTAACAGATGTAGCTGTGTGTATGGCGAGCATAACATAAGGTGTATGCTTGCTGAATCATTACGTTGTATACCTGAAACTAATATAGCACTGTGTGTCCATTACAGTTCAATTAAGAAACTATAAACCTTGCCTGGGGGTGTATCAAGTAGTCAACATACCAAGTCTGGTCTTTTCTAGGACTCTGGATTACCACCAAATGTGATCTGGTCCTCGCCTTTTGGCCTCGTTACTCACTTAGTTTTGTTAATGCTTGAATTGCCAGTCATCAGGGAAACAGAGCTTAGCAAATCCGCCAAAGTGCTGTGTATAGCAGCATAGCAGGGGCATAACCATGCCTATCGCTGCAGATAGACTGCTCAATTAAACCTTGTCTTTGCTTTTTACTGGATTTTGACCTTGGTCAAATTATCTGACCTCTGAGTCTCAGTGCCATCATCTGGAAAAGGTAGGGTAATAAAGTACCTCATATGTTACTATTGTACTGAAATAATGTGACTAAAATGTGAAGTGTGAATGAAATGGTGCTTCTCAAGCACTTAGCCCATTCCTGGCAATACTAAAGGCTCAGTAGATGTTAGATAACGACAATAATTTGTGTTGTGGATTTTCATTGGTTTGTTACTATCATGACTACTTTTATTATGTAAAGCAGAAAGTTAATATATAAATTTATATGAAACATAGTATAGTACCGGGAATGCTTGGGCAGGTTCTCAAAAGTACTTCATTTCTTGGTTTAAGGATAATTTAGATATAGAACTGGTAGATAGAAAGCTGTCTAATTAATGAGGTCAGAACAAATGAACACAGGGGAAGGGAAGGAAAAATAAAATCAGATAAAAACAGACAGGGAAGCAAACCATAAGAGACTCTTAACTATAGGAAAAAAAAAAATCAGGGTTGCTGGAGGGGAGCTGGGTGGGGGAAAGGGATAAATGGGTGATGGGCGTTAAGGAAGACAGTTGATGTGATGAGCACTGGGTGTTGTATGCAATGATGAATCACTAAATTCTACCCCTGAAACTAACAATACACTAAATGTAAGCTAAATTGAATTTAAATAAAAAAACAAATAAAATCTTTAAGAAAGGATTAGTTTATGGACAAATTAAATCCTGGGTTTTTTGTTTGTTTTGTTTCTTTTTTTTTGCCTTTAGCTGATATTAACTCACCTTAACATAGTAATCTCCGGTTATCTCTGCTGGTAAAAAGCTTATTGGCCACCGTATTTACTGTTGATTAATTCTTTTTATTGAACTAAAATTTACATAACATAAAACTAACCATTTTAGAGTATAATTTATTGGCATTTACTATATTCATAATGTGGAAACATTTCCTCATAGTAATTACAAAACATTTTTATCACTCTGAACAAGACCTCATACCCACTAAGTAGTCCCTCCCCATTTCCATGCCTTCCCACCCACCCAACCCAGGCAACCACCAATCTACTTTCTGTCTTTGGGATTTATTTATTTTGGATATTTCATGTACATAGAGTCCTACAATATGTGACCTTTTAGAATTCTACAATTATGTAACCTAGCTTCTGTCACTAAGCCCAATGTTTTTGAGGTTTATACGCATTATAGCATGTGTTGGTACTCACGACTGAGTAATTTTTTGAAACAGCTTCAGGAGAATAGGTATTATTTCTTCTTTGAATATTTGGTAGAATTCTCCAGGGAATCCATCAGGTCCTGGGCTCTTGTTTTTTGGGAGGTTTTTTGATCACTGCTTCAATCTCGTTACTAGATATTGGTCAATTCAGGTTGTCAATTTCTTCCTGATTCAGTTTTGGAAGTTTATAGGTTTCCAGGGATGCATCCATTTTTGTCTATGTTGCTTAACTTATTGGCATATAACTGTTGATAATAATTTCTGGTGATTGTTTCTATTTCTTTGGTGTTAGTCATGATCTCTCCCTTTTCATTCATAATTTTATAAGTTTGGGTCCTCTCTCTTTTCTTTCAGATTAGTTTGGCCAATGGTTTATCGATCTTATTGATTCTTTCAAAAAACTAGCTTCTAGGGCACCTGGGTGGCTCAGTGGGTTAAGCCGCTGCCTTCGGCTCAGGTCATGATCTCAGGGTCCTGGGATCGAGTCCCGCATCGGGCTGTCTGCTCAGCAGGGAGCCTGCTTCCCTCTCTCTCTCTCTCTCTCTGCCTGCCTCTCCATCTACTTGTGATTTCTGTCAAATAAATAAATAAAATCTTAAAAAAAAAAAAACTAGCTTCTAGTTTCATTGATGTGTTCTACTATATCTCTAGTTTCTAACTCATTAATCTCTGCTCTAATCTTGATTATTTTCCTTTTTGAGTGTGGGGTTGGCTTAATTTGTTGTTAATTCTCCAGTTCTGGCATCATACACAAAGATGAACTAGAAATGGATAAAAGGCCTCAATGTGAGGCAGGAATCTATCCAAATCCTAGAGGAGAACATAGGCAGTAACCTCTTTGACATCAGCCACAGCAACTTCTTTCAAGATATGTCTCCAAAGGCAAAGGAAGCAAAAGCAAAAATGAACTTTTGGGACTTCATCAAGATCAAAAGCTTCTGCACAGCAAAGAAAATAGTCAGCAAATCAAAGAGGCAACCCACAGAATGGGAGAATATATTCGCAAATGACACTACTAAGGGCTGATATCCAAGATCTGTAAAGAACTCCTCAAACTAAACACACACAAAACAGATAATCACGTCAAAAAATGGGCAAAAGACATGAACAGACACTTCTCCAAAGAAGACATACAAATGGCTAACAGACACATGAAAAAATGTTCATCATCACTAGCCATCAGGGAGATTCAAATCAAAGCCACATTGAGATACCCCCTTACACCAGTTAGAATGGCCAAAATTAACAAGACAGTAAACAACATGTGTTGGAGAGGATGTGGAAAAAGGGGAACCCTCTTGCACTGTTGGTGGAATGCAAGTTGGTGTAGCTACTTTGGAAAACAGTGTGGGGATTCCTTAAGGAATTAAAAATAGAGCTACCCTATGACCCTGCAATTACACTACTGGGTATTTGGCTCAAAGATACAGATGTAGTGAAATGAAGGGCCATCTGTACCCCAATGTTCATAGCAGCAAGGGCCACAGTTGCCAAACTGTGGAAAGAACCAAGATGCCCTTCAAAAGATGAATGAATAAAGAAGATATGCTCCATATATACAATGGAATATTATGCCTCCATCAGAAAGGATGAATACCCAACTTTTGTATGAACATGGACGGGACTGGAAGAGATTATGCTGAGTGAAATAAGTCAAGCAGAGAGAGTCAAGTATCATATGGTTTCACTTACTTGTGGAGCATAAGGAATAACATGGGGCACATGGGGGAGATGGAGAGGAGAAGGAAATTTGGGGGAACTGGAGGGAGAGACAAACCATAAGAGACTGTGGACTCTGAGAAACAAACCGAGGGTTTTGGAGGGGATGGGGGTGGAGGGGTTGGGTGAGCCTGGTGGTGGGTATTATGGAGAGCACGTATTACATGGAGCACTGAGTGTGGTACATAAACAATGAATGCTGAAACACTGTAAAGAAATAAAGTAAAATGGGGGGGGGGAAAAAGAAACTGTGCCAGTTTAAGGAGTCTGGGAAAGGATTCTTGCTGAAAGATTGCATCATGCATTTGCAAACATAAATCAATTTTAAACCAAATTTTCCTTGAATGTGGTAGTTGAAGAATGAATTTTCTTTGTTAGCCAATTTATGAGCAGAATCAGAATACTTTCACCGCCCAAAGCACCATTTAGTTATTCTTAAGATTGTAATGAATTTACTCTGCTTCAGAATTGCTTTATGTCCCACATTTTAATCTAGGAGTAATTTCATGATACTTTTATGTGGCTAGCATAATTCAAGATTTGAACATAAGTGCTTATGCATAATCTACAATAATAGTTTTGTGATGTATGGACTTGCCAGGAATTAGATGAGGTCTGTACACCCAGCAGTTTGACATATTTTATTAAAGAATATAGTAAATCAAGAGGTGGGGAGACAGAAACATATGTGAGTAAAAGACAGAAAAATAAGTTACATGAAGAATGGCTAAAGCAATGAATATAATTTAGCTTAAAGAAGGGGTATTTGAAGAATTATATGGAAAATGCTGACCAACTGGATCTTTCTCTTTATTGAGCATATGGGATAATGAACTTAATCAATATAAGTTAAAAATATGAATACTGAATTCAAAGAGACAGGTTAGAGTCCCATCTCCAATCACTTATTTGCAGTCTGTAACTTCAGGCAGATTCCTTAACTGGCTTCGATTTTCGGATAGGAAAAATAAATATATAGCAATAATTATCTAAGAAGGTGGTTGTGAGGATTAAATGAGCTCATCTTTGCACCCTGATGCACCATAAATGTCCACTAAGCTATTTTTATAGTTTGAAGTCAAGGACATTTAAATGTTGGACTAGATCTTCAAAGGAATGGATTCTTCCCTTGAGAGCCATGAGACCGTGAGGGGGTCCCCTCTGTCCGCAAGCAACATTCTTCTCCAGATGATCCATTTATGTATTTTTCTAGCTCGCAATCCTAGCAGCAAACTATAAATAAGGAGCAGCTGTTGTAAAAATCCTTTTTGCTCTTTCATGTTGGCTTGCTATCTCTGGGAAGAAAATTTTTGCTATTTAAATTCTGTGCTTGTCACCCTGAATCTGGGTTGGAATTGGGGTCCTGCTGCGGATGGGGCTATACCAAAGCTACCAATGGGGACCGGTGCCCAAGAGGTAGGCTGCTCTGGGTGCCCTGCCCTTGTTTCTCAGACAAGCCTCACACTTCAGTAAGACAGGCCAAATCTACCTGCTACTTTCTTCAAAGCCATGGGTGGTTTCTCTGCCAGGGGACAGGCCAGGGACTCGACATTCTCCAGGAAGAGTCTCCCCCAGTGACTATCAGAGTTGCTGGGTGGGTTCTTGAGCTCCTTTTCCCTCAGGTGAGACGATTCTCTTCTATGTTGTTTTCTCACAGGATCCCGCCCTGGGAACCCACGTGGGACCCACTTTTATTTGCTGCCTCCTCTTTCTTGTCTCACTTCCCCCACTTTCCTTTTGGTGTTTGGGGGGATTACCTCTCAAATAAGTGGCTCGCATTAAAAATTCTTGTTTCAGAGTCTGCTCTGGGGGGAGCCAGACTGAGAGGCATGGTGTCAGGGGTCATCTGTCATGATTTGTTGATAAGCGTTTTGCAGCTTTATGGAGATACAATGGACATATAGTTGTGTAAGTTTAAGGTCTATAAAGTGTATATTTGATACACGTATATATGTCTTGTATGTTTTCAGAGCAGGGAACATCAAAATAGAGATTATGGGAGATTTGATGTGAATGGGAAAGGTTGGGATATATGGTGGGGGGGACTGAAAAGATGAGTGTCCATTTGCTTTAATTAAAAACATCTAATTGAGTGTTAAGCACAAGACACTGGTCTAAATCCTGCTAGTGTAAGAGATGGGTGCTGTCCTGGACAGATTCACACTCTTCTAGGAAAGACAATCTTAGTAATTCATCACTAAATTCCAAGATGATCCAAGACTTAGAAAGCTGAGAACAAAGTGCTGTGGGAGTACAGACGAGAGAGAAACTCAACAGGCTGATGTGGATGTACCTCACATTCACAAAGGAAGACGGTTTGTGCTAAAGGACGAGTAGGACTTTGGTGGACTCAAGTTGAGACGTGCTTTCTGGGCAAGAAGAGCAACCTGCATCTGCATAGAGTTTGAAGTTGCCTGGAGTGTGTGCGTGGACAGTTGAAGAAAAGCTAATTGTGGGGTGGAGAAGAGGCAGGAGATCAGGCTGAGAGAATGTGAAAGGTGTGATTATGAAAAGTCTTGTCTGCTTCAACTGTAGAACAGATGGCAGGAGCACGAAGGGCTTCATGACCAGAAAATGCAACTGCGATGCCTTGTCCAACACTTCCTTTCTGCTTGTCTCTAGTTCAAGGAGAAAAGAGAGAGAAGAGGCTCAGGACAGAGGCTGTGTATTTTCAGGTACATTCATTACTGATTATAACGTGCCAGACCCTATGCTAGCGTGTCCTTTCCAAACCTTATCCTGTTTCATCCTCACGGTAAGCCTGCAAGGTAGGACTACTGAGCTGTTTTGCTGGGGGACATTGAGGCTTAGAAGAGGTCTAGAAAATTGTAAGATTTGGAATCACGGATGGCTACCTGATTCAAAAGCCCTTAAACACTATACCATATTACTTCTCTCCTGGAAGAAGCGAATGTGGAGTAGGCAGATGCTGCAGAGGTCACCTTTCCTGGACGGGGGTGACAGCTCAGTGGAGACCACTGAAGGCAGAGGCCCACTTGCTGAGTTCTGCTCATTTGGAGCAGCAAAAGTCAGAAGACACAGAAGGAAGAGCCATCATGTGGAAAGTTGTTTGTGTTGTTATTTACTTTGTCGAAGTCTCCAGAAAATATTTTGGGTTTGGAGTATTTGTTTTTTCATCAGATTCATCCTTAGTAACTGTTAAAAGCATCCAACAGATGACAAGAGAATAAACAAACAAACAAACAAACAAAAAAAACACTTAAGCCATCAACAGTGGCAAAGCCAGTGCCACAGAGTAAGTGACTGTTGGTTTTGGTTAACCGTTTCCTGGACGAGCCCGCGTACTGCACGGTCATACTTCCGTACCACCTCAGAGTCGAACTTTTCTTCTGCAGAAGGCTTAAGGAAACAAAACGAGCTTTTCTGCTATGGTCCCAGCATTTTTGAACTACTTAATTTTTTTTGGACTTTAACATCTGTCTTAAGGACACAGTTACTTGACAGAAAATGCTTGTCATTAACTTTTCATTTAACACTTGAGAAAGTTGAGCCTTTTTTTTTTTTTTTTAAGATTTTATTTATTTATTTGACAGAGAGAGAGATCACAAGTAGGCAGAGAGGCAGGCAGAGAGAGAAGGGAAGCAGGCTCCCTGCCGAGCAGAGAGCCCGATGAGGGGCTCGATCCCAAGACCCTGAGATCATGACCTGAGCCGAAGGCAGCGGCTTTAACCCACCGAGCCACCCAGGTGCCCCGAGAAAGTTGGGCCTAATTGATGTGACTTAAAGTTTTTTTTTACAAACAGAATTCTGAAATTGAGAGAGATAAGAAAGATAAGATGGATCCTATGTTTTCATAAATAAATAGTGGAAACCAGACATATAAATGATTGTAAAAATTTTAAGCACTGTGCATTCTTGCTACGCTAGACTAGAAGAGGGAAGCAGTAGGGAGACAATATGGAAAATGCCAAAGTACTTTTTTTTTTTTTTTCCACGTAGGCTTCCAGGCTTGAACTCAGGACACTGAGATCAAAACCTGAGCTGAAATGAAGGGTTGGATACTTAATCCATTGTTCCACCTGGGTAGCCAAAGTAATTTTTAAACATGTGACTGAAGCATTAATGAAATTAATTAATTAAAAAAAGAAGTCTCACAATGGTCAGTGTAATGTAAAACAGTTTTTCAAATAAAACATTATTTGAAACATCCCATTTTTGTAATGGATGTTAAAACACCCACGTCATCTGATTCCCTACAGACTGCCGTCCACACTTACAAGAGGACCATTGCATATGGGAACTGGACATTTTGAGCAGTGATTGTTTCAGGCAACAGTCTTATATTAAGGATTTGAGTCAATTTTCCATCAGCTACTTGACCCGTACCTCTCCGTTAGAATCAGAACAATGTTTACTGTGTATCAGGCTCCCAGTGGTCTTTGAGAATCAACCTGAACATTTTAACTTGCTGCTCCTGGTGATGCTTGACGGTTATCCCTCTTCAGACTGAAGAGGGGAAAATCTAACGCATTCATCTGAAAGCTTTATTTGCTATGGGAATTCGCTTTGGCTAATGCAATGTTTAAGACCTGCTGGTTCACTCAGAGGTCAAGGAACATTTCTGTAAGGAATCTTCAATAACATTCTTGCAGCTTGGCGAGCGGAGAATGCCCTGATGCCAGTTTTCCCCTCTTTTGAATATTAAATTTGTGTATGCCTTCGTCTAAATTCCCACTACACAGTGAAACTGTTTTCAAAATATGCAGATAACATCATGTAAAGTCAGAGCATTTGTTTTACTTTTATTTCCTTTTCAGGGATTTTCTTTTCTGGTTTATCAAAAGCACTGTTTTTGAAACATTGGTCATAACCAAAACCTGCATTATGAAAACTTCTTTTACCAAACAAGTGAGTTTGCATTAAAATGCTCCCTAAGGGGACGTTTCCCTGCATTTCCCAAAGTATGTTCTGCAAAATTCTCCTTCTAAACCCTGGTTATGAGGGTGGTAACAGTTCTCCTTTGGTGAAAATGTTTTCTGTGATTAAGTAAGTTTGAGTAATTCCAGGAATGGGGTGACACCGCTTGCTTTCTTCCACTTTCAGTTTGAAAGTATTTGACTCCCCTGGTGAACCTGTCGGCTTTGGGGTGAGGCTTTAGGCACTGGTAGGTCCTTTTGGTGAGAATTGGTACAGGGTTTGCTTGGATTACAGAGCACCGTGTAAGCCCATGGCAAGCACAAGGCACTTAACCTCAGAAAATCTTGGGGGGAACATCGACCTCAGTCTCGGGTGTATGTTAAGTCTCCCCCTCCCTAAATGTTCACAGACCAAGAGAGAGCTGAAAGGCTAATTTGCATCTACCCTGCCAGTCAGAGTGGGAGATGACAGGGAAATTCTGCAGGACTGGTACCCCGATTTTTCATCACACGCCCCAGATGCTGAGAACCCTTTGCCTGTCACTGCCCACAGGTCTCACTGCCCTTTACGCTTTCTTAGCAATAAAACCCAAATCCCAAAGAAGCGACAAAGGAAGATAGCAGCCTAGTTGAGAGCCACGGAAGAGAGAAAGATCAAGTGGGGCTATCAGAACGTGCCACGGAAGAAAGGAAACAGAAGCACCGGAGAGGACATCCCGGCTCAAGATGGCGATGTAGGAGGGTCCCCAGTTCACGTCCTCCATGGACAAGCCCAATCTGCAGTTACATAGAGAACAAAGTCTCCTGGGTGTAACAAACAAACAAAAATAAAAACTTAAAAATTATCTGAGCAACTCCCGTGCGTCTGGTGAGCGAAAGAAGTCTCGCTTCGAAGCAGGTAGGAGAAGCTAGGACACAACCTTGCCATAAGCCCTGTCCCCAGTGCAGTGACCCACAACTGGGAGTGAACTCCAAACAGCGAGCTTCCTCCTGAAGAGGACAGGCTTGGACCCTACATCAAGCACCCAACTTTTTTTTTTTTTTTTTTAAGGATTTTATTTATTTGTTTGACAGACAGAGATCCCAAGTAGGCAGAGAAAGAGGGAGGAGGAAGCAGGCTCCCCGCTGAGCAGAGAGCCCGATGCGGGGCTTGATCCCAGGACCCCGAGATCCTGACCTGAGCCAAAGGTAGAGGCTTAACCCACTGAGGCACCCAGGCACCCCAAGCACCCAACTTTTAAGACCTGAGAGACAAGCCCTAAAACATCTAGCTTTGAAAAATACCGGCGCTCACGTCCATGGGACCCACAAGTCTATGAGGCTCTGAGAAACAGCTCGTAAAGTATTTGAGCCCTTGGACTCACCAGCCTCGGAGCTCAGTGCAGCAGCAGTGGATAGAGAGTTGCCCAGACTTTGTGTGCATGAGGCTCATTGACTACTTTTAAAGCCTTGGTCTAGGGGCAGGCATCTAACTCATCACACACGCAGGGGCCTGCCGGCTGGTGAGTACCTTCTTCACACTCTCCCTCTGCGTCCCTCTAGCCAGCAGGTGCTATCTTTTTTTCTGTATTTTCTCTCTCTCTCTCTCTCTCTCTCTCTCTCTCTCTCTCTGTCTCTTCCTTTCCTGCAGGCCCCACTTATATGTTCTCCCTCCGCCTCATTGCAGCCAGTGGCCACCCTCTCGGTGCTCTCTCCCTCTGCCTTACTCCAGAGCATCAGTATTTCCTGGAGGGGAGCTTTTCCGTGTGTCTGGTGCTCCTGGCTTTGTAGCTGCCACCCAGGGGACAACCTTTGGTCACCTGGCTCTTGAGGCCAGGAGTGCTTATGATCCTGAGTCCCATGGGGCAGTATTAATCAGAGAGACAGTTCTCGGCAGGCTACCACTCTTGGCGCGCTGCACAAACAGCAGACGGACACACACTCCTGTCTTTCGTCAAAAAGGCCTGCTTGCTGCTGCTTGTCCTGGAGCTTTGGTCCGGGGGGCAGGCTTCTGGTCTGGCACATACCTAGAGGCCAACAGAGGTGCCCTCTGGGAATGGAGGCTGATGAACATGATCCTGGCACTCTTCCTCTGCCCAGCTACTGCCCACTGCATCCCCCCAAACAAACTTACATGCTCGTCCAGTGCCCTGATTTTTGCAACTTGCCACCAGGGGACACCTGTACACTGCCTGACTCTGGTGGCCAGTGGGGCTCTGGCTTGCTGTCCCACAGGACTGGGGTATTTGCATACTTTAAAAGCTGCTGCCCGAGGGCCTGGCTTCTAATCAGCTAGATGGAAATTACGACGGAAAAGATAAAAGATTGGAGGGTAAATCCAGGAAACTGAACATATGGGTAGTAGGTATTCAGAAGGGGAAAAGAGAACAGATGGAGGAGATCCTGTCAAATTGTAGGGAAATATTTTTCAAGGCTGAGCTGTCTGGAGTCTGCGGATTTAAAGCACTCACAGGGCTCCAGGCTGAGCCCTTCAGAAAAGATACACAACGTATTATTCACCTGCATAGACATTCAAGGATTGGTGATAAAACAGTGTCGTCCAAGTAACCCCTCTGAGAAAAATATTTGAGATAGTCCAACTGAGATATAAATGAACTCAAATGAAGACTCAGGCCAGAGGAAAGATGAAGAGGACAGGAATAAATGATGAACGAGGAGCCTTGCCATCGAACGGATTCACTCTCAGTGGACGGGTATTTTCCAAGTGCCTAATACCTACCAACATGGTTGTTGACAGCGAGGATACTGGAGGGACTAAGATAAACAAGAATTACATCTTAATGGACGAATATAATCTATCTGAGCATAAGTAACATAGTGTTTGATTAAGGATGGCTGAAACACAGGGAATACATTGTGTTGGATTTTAAAATAAATACTAAAATATGCCCACAAAGCCTAAGAGAAGGGGGTGGGGAAGCACAAATGCATTATGAAATTCTCATGGGGGAGAGGGAGATGACAGGTGTTGGGGACTGGGAGAGTGAAATTAAAAATACTCTAAAGAACTTTTTCTAATTGGGGAAGAGTGGCAAAGCAGTTGTTTTAACTGTAGATATCAACTCTGGTTGGTTAACATCTAAAGATGACTTTAGACATCTCTTGTCTTAATCTCTAGGACTGAATATTGTGTGTGGGATTCTGTTGTCTTACATGGCAAAAACCTTTTGCAAATATAACTAAGGTTACTAATTAGTTGGCTCTGAGTTAATCAAAAGGGAGACATCAAGGTAGACCCAAGGTAATCACATGAGCACTTTTTTAAGGGAGGGAGGGCCTGAGGGAGAGAGGGGTCCGAAGCAGGTTCCACACACACAGCACAGAGACCGATGGGGCGCTCAGTCCCACAACCCTGAGGTCATGACCCCAACCAACATCAAGGGTCGCACCGAGCCACCCAGGCCCCCGGATCACATGAGCACTTTAAAAGCGGAGTTTTCTCCAGCTGATGGCAGAAGACGAAGTCAGGTAGATGGAAAGCTTGGGAAGGATTTGCTGCAACACTGATGGCTTTGAAGATGGAAGGAGCCACAATGCAAGAACTGAAGGGCAGCTTCTACTTGCTGAGAATAACCTTTGGCCAACAGCCAGCAAATAAATGAAGACCTCAGTCCTATGCAGGCAAGAAACTCTATCCTACCAACAATATGAATGAGTCTGGAAGCAGATTCTCCACAGACCTTCCAGATAAGATCCCACTATGGCCATCACCTCAATTTCTGCCTGTGAAATTCTTTTTTTTTTTTTTTTAAGATTTTGTTTATTTATTTGACAGACAGAAATCACAAGCAGGCAGAGAGGCAGGCAGAGAGAGAGAGAGAGGAGGAAGCAGGCTTCCCGCTGAGCAGAGAGCCTGATGCAGGGCTCGATGCCAGGACCCTGGGATCATGACCCGAGCCGAAGGCAGAGGCTTTAACCCACTGAGCCACACAGGCGCCCCAACTGTGAAATTCTAAGCAGAGATTCCAGGTGTCCAGACATCTGACATACAGAACTGCAAGCTAATAAATGGGTATTGTTTCACACTGCTGATTTTGCGATAATTTGTAATGCAGCAGCACAAAGCTAATATGTCAGCTTGTGAAAGTATTAGCTGATACTTAACCTTTATGACATTGTCTTGATGCTTTTGATCAATCACAATTTTATAACTTAAACATATGAAAAATTAATAGCTTATAATAATTCAACAGCAAATATCTAAATAATGAAATAAATAATAAAGAAAGCAATGTATTTGGAAGTCCTTTGTAGACCACAGAGTGACATACAGTCTCAAGAGGCATCTATAGAACGTTAGGAAATGCATCCAGAGCACTATTCTTGAGTTTGTTGACTGTTTTCCCTTAGCGTGACCCTTAGTAACATTAAGTGTGTTAACTCCAATGCAAAGTGCCCTTTAACTCAGTTAATACAAAGTGTTTTCACTGCAAACCTATAGCTAACAAAGAAAAATGTTATATGCTTTTTTACAGAGGATTGCCTGGTTAATAGATTTTTCTCGTGCTTTATTACTGTTGCCTTTTATATTTAAGTATCTATTTTTCTAATCCCAGCTTTATTGAGATATGGTAAATAAAAATTGTATGCACTTAAACTGTACAATGTGATTTCTGACATACGCATGCATCGTAAATGATTACCACAATCGAGCTGATGAACATATCTACCACCTCACATGGTTAGCCCCCACCCCTTTGTGGCGAGAACACTTTAGATGTACTCTTCACAAATTGCAAGTATACAATATGTTATTTTTTAAATTTAATTTTATTTTTTCAGTGTTCCAAGATTCATTGTTTATGCATCACCCCCAGTGCCCTATGCCGTCCGTGCCTCCTTAAGTAACTATTTTATTTAGATTTTCATCCCATCATTCTCATCATCTTCAGCTTTGTTCTCACTGGAAGGGTTTATAGCCTCCCCAACATTCACAAATGCAAATTAACCTTATGATTATTTCTATCTGGAATCTGGAGTATAATATTTCTTCAATAACTAATATACAATTTCTGGGTTTACCTAGTCTCATGACTCCTTAATTCAAAGACCTTTCTTCAAAGTTATCCAAAGCTCAAGAGGCAATGAAAAACGTCAGAAAGAATGTTGTGCTATATTAGAGTTCACTCTTCAGACTTCCATGAGCTAGTATTGCATCTTTGGAAAATCTCTGCTCTTCTCTCTCAGGCTCTACCTTTTAACATTTGTATAATTCAGCTCTCCATTTCTTTCTTTCTTTCTTTTTAAGTAGGCTCCATGCCCAACATGGGGCTTGAACTCACGACCTCGAGATCAAGAGTCACATGCTCTACCCACAAAGCCAGCCAGGCGACCCTTAACATTTCTAATTCAAAGGAGTGGTTTCCACACTTTAGAACCCTGGGGCCTTCTTGGAGGTCCCCATATTTGCTCTAGAAATAAGTCAGGAGCCAGTGGGGTGGCTTTTGGATGCCTGCTCCTGTTTTAATTGGTAGAGTTCTTTTATCTGCTTCATAGAGTGGCTTCTGTATCACATTTCATTTCAAGAAATAGCTATAGAGCTTTTGAAAAATGAACACCAGAGTATTAGATGATTTCTAAGATTTATCTTGGTTTAAATGTAAGTTCCCTTCTCCACCTGAATTTTCTTTTCTGAATTCGGTAACTGAATACATTTATTTTTTGTTTAATTTTTTTAAAGTTCTTACTTATTTATTTGACAGAGATCACAAGTAGGCAGAGAGGCAGGCAGAAAAAGAGGGGAAAGCAGGCTTCCTGCTGAGCACAGAGCCCAATACGGGGCTCCATCCCAGGACCCTGAGATCATGACCTGAGCCGAAGGCAGAGGCTTTTACCCACTGAGCCACCCAGGCGCCCCTGAATACATTTAGATAGTAAGGAATATACATTCTACTACATATTAGTCATATTCCATAGAAACAGAACCAACAAGATGTGTTCATTTTAAGGAATTGGTTCACTTGAGTGTGGAGGCTTTATAAGTCCAAAATCGTCAGAGGAGGCCAAGAGGTTACAGACTGTGCTTTGAGTCCAGCCAGTCTGAGGACAGAGTTCCCTCTTGGTTGGGACCCGATGCTGCTGGTGATGGCCACTGTCTTTCTGCTTTTAAGACCTTCAAATGACTGGCGAGGTCCCATCCAGAGGGTAATCTGCTTTACCTGAAGCCCACCAATTCAAGTGTCAATTTTATCCAAAAAATTCCTTCATGGAAACATCCAGGAGAATGTTTGACCAATTTCTAGGCCCTGTGGCCTAGCCAAGTTGACATGTACAATTAACAGTCACATGCTAGGAAGAAAAGAAATAGGACATTTTTGCTGTATAATTACTCTTTTACCAATACACAGAAGTATGCACTAATAAAAGATAAAATAATACATTTTGTTTTGTGGAAAATGACAGAATTAGAAAAATCAAAGTTTCATTTGGATAAGGAAAGCATGCTGTTTGGGGCAGCTAAAATGACTGTGAATTTTTAAGTTAAATTGCTTGGACAAAAACTTCTCCTCTTTGAGTCAATGTTGGGCATAGTGTTATAAAGAAATAGCTCCTCCTAAATGATACCTCTGTCTTTCACTGAAGAACTACCTCTGTGTGTGTTCTTTAGAGATCATGGATTCATGATGTCCCAGTCTTTACTTTATCTGTGTTTCTTCCTAAGTCTCTGCTTCCTTTATCTGTTTACTGTTTCCCTTTGTTAATTCTCCCATTTTTATTTGTCGCTATTTCCTTCAGCAACTTTTCAGTAAATCATGGCATTTTGCAAGAAATAAATGAACACGCTCTTAGTAGATTGTTCTATATAAAATGTATGTATCTTTTTTTGTATTTGCTTATTTGGTAATTGTCTTTGAGGCAAAAGGACGGGGCAAGGTACATTCATCTTACCAAACAATAGAGAAATGAAACATTTACTCAAATTTAGTGGTAAATGTAATGAATAATGAAGGTTATATTTCTCTGAGTGACAAAAGAAATTTACATAGTTTAGCAATGTTATACCATAGAATAAAAATAGTTTGTGTAGTGCGGTATCTCCCCTTGAAATAGATTTCCCCCCACAGAATGATATTTTCTTGCTAATTTAATTATTCTCTTCTCTGTACCTTGAGAATTCTAGTGCTATCCAGATGTGAAATATGCCTTAAAAAAAAAAAGAAGTGTTTCATTATGAAATGACATGCATGACATATTTGCTTATAATGACACCATATAGCCAAATTCCCAAAGCAGTAACAACAAAGTTTCTCAGGCCCTCTTAACAACTCATTTGTATTCTTTCAACATGATTCCTTGCTTATGTGCTGCCTCCTTGGTTTGGGCCAAGGTTATAACTGATTTATATATTTTGCTGCCTCAGGAAGAGACTGATACTTTATCTCTGAAAAAAAGAAAGAAGAAAAGGTGATGAAGGAGAATTTCAGTATTTTTTAAAGACTGAAAAAATTAGACATCAAACTCTGGAGTAGAGAGTACACGTTTTTCATGCTTCCAAAGCAAGTAAATGTAAGGAGAAAGTACTTGGTCAGAGTGATCTGTGAAGACAGCAGTCTGATGAACAAGAGTGCTATTCCAACTGTAGGAAGTGGCCAAGGAGACAACTCAAAACATCACCAGCTTTTGAGAAAGACACCATCACCTGTTAACTATCTTTGATTTGAGGTTACTTTTGAGATGAGAATGGTATGCTCACAGTTATCTTTGAGATTCTTCTAGAAAAAGGAATTTACCCTTGCCAGAGGTTCAAGGCAAGAGGAGAAGATCTTAAATATTTGAATATAGTGTTATGCTCCACAAATAAGTAAAGCCATATGATAGTTGACTCTCTCTGCTTGACTTATTTCACTCAGCATAATCTCTTCCAGTCCGGTCCATGTTGCTACAAAAGTTGGGTATTCATCCTTTCTGATGGAGGCATCATACTCCATAGTGTATATGGACCACATCTGCCTTATCCATTCGTCCGTTGAAGGGCTTCTTGGTTCTTTCCCTAGTTTGTGTTCTATAGGTAGCATTTCTTTCTCCACAGGAGCATTGTCTTGCCTCCTGCTCCCCTAGCTTCATTTGTACAAGGACTGTTTTATATATCGTAGTGTCTCTGGAACCTCGCATTGGTCTCGAATAAGATTGCCTATTAAAAGAATATCTGTTAAGCTGAGTTAAACTGATTTCTCACTATTAATATATGATTAATTCTAGCTTTAGCTTATTGTGCTGTATTGTGAGATCTTAGAATCACTGGGATTGATATTCTTTTAAGGCCCAGTAGAAGCATTTAAGTAACAGTAACATAATAGTAACATTGGTTTTATGAATCATTTGTTTTTATGAATCAACTTATAAAAGGAGACTTAGAGGCAAATTTCAGGGTTGAATATAGAACATCCATCTCTAAGTAAGTTAATGGCTACAGAAACCCTGATATACTTCGAGCCCCTACCCAAAGAAGACAAAATGTTGATTTTCAGTGAGTTTGGTTCAATTTAAATTCTTCAGAATTTTTTTCCTGAACTTTCTCCTGAAGGCAACTAATGCATAGCTGTATGCCCCCTTTGTCTTCTCAGACACTGGTGTTCCTCTACCACCTAGATTTGGTTATTTCTAACTTGGTAGGGGTTAGAACTAGAATCAGAAATTGCAGACTAATAGTCTGTACCCAACTAAGGCTCACATAGTTGCTCTGTTTGGTATTTTAGAAATTGGTATTTGTATTTCAGGGTCCCTAAAACCAACCTTGGGTTCCATGATTGCTAGAAGGACTTATAGAACAAAGAAAAACTGTTATTATACTCATGGTTACAGTTTATTACATCAAGAGGATAAAGATTAGAATTAACAATGGGGAAAGGTACATAAGGCAATGTTAGGAGACTCCCAGCAAAAGTTTCCAGGTGTCCTATCCCAGTAGTCATGGGGATAGTGCTTAATTCTCTCAGCAATGATGTGTGACAGCATGCATGGGGTACTGCCAATCAGGGACATTCACCTGAAACTTGGTATCCAGTGCTTTTCTTGGTTGGTCACATAGGGGTCCATTCTGTCTAGGGGTCAGGCTGATATCACAGAAGCCATAAATCACTTGGTTGGCATAGACTCTCAGACATGGTCTAAGGCCTTTAGGTAAACAAAACACCCTTATCAGGCAGGGTATTCTAAGGGTTTCCAGGGTGCCTTCTAGGAGCCTGACGAACGCCACACCTTTCTGTGTAGTGTGTGGCGTGTAGTCAACCCAGACCAGCTGAGTGAATCCTAGGCCACATAGTATTAATAGGAAATTTCACATTAAATATGGATTTTTGGATTTTCTTCAAAAAGTGGACAAACTGGCTTATGTGTCAACTTGGCCTCCAGTGGTAAGAGCTGAGCAGCTGTTTTTACTTTAGAAAAGGCATGTTCTTTCCAGCCTACCATAGTCCTTCAATATTACACCCAGTTTTTTTTTTTCACTCAATTGCATCACTTGTTCATCTCTTATGAACATTAACTTATTGATTATTTAGAAAGTAAGATATTTGTTGGTGATTCAGAATCAAAAACAGATCATTCTTTTACCTACTGAATTGGTCATGTATCTCCTCAAGTTGTTTTTTCTATGCTACTTTGTTCACCATTTCATTGCTTAAGACATGGGATAAATTGTTATTCCTGAGAAATCAACATTATTCAAATTTTAAAAAAAACCCAGAAGATTACTCTGGGCAAGTTTTCAAAATTTTTTAGTCCAGTGATGATGGCAACAAAGTAATTATAGATCATCTACTTTTTCTAACCTTACTCATCCTTTTCTCCTAAATCACCCTCACCTAAATCAAGGGAATAAATATTATTTCTTACTTTAATACAATTTTATTCAATATCACATAGAAATTTTTGCTTGGAAGCCAAGACACAAACTTTTAGGCTACCTATAGCCACTTTTTATTGGGACCTGATCTAAGTTAAGAAGACCCTATATAACCTGACTACTACGTTAGAATAAAAGCAGTTTGCAGAACAAAAATGCCGCACACCCAGGTACTTCTTAGATAAATGCTCTTTAGAAAATAGATACAAAATATGGCACCTGGATGGTGCCATCATCTAAGTGTCGGGCTCTTGGTTTCAGCTCAGGTCACACATCAGGCTCTGGGTTCAGTGTAGAGTCTGCTTAAAACTCCCTCTCTTTCTCCCTCTCTCCTCTCCCCCTTCCAAATAAATAAATCTTATAAAAGAAAAGCAAATAAAATAGGTATAAAGAGTTTATATTCTTTTCTCCGGAAGCCCGATGCAGTCCCAGCTCTGTGTCCTTTTAGAAGCTTTAGCTGCCTCATTACAGAACAGTTTGCTCAAGGCACACATCCGTCAGTACAGAGGCAGGACTAAGGTAACTGAATTCCTCCTAACCCAAGGGCTAAGAGCAGGGCATTTAAGGATCAAGCCTGAGCGTTACCCATAGGGATGCGGCTATAGTCTGAATTTTATAGAGTAATTGCTTGCCTTAGAGTTGAAGCTTAAACTAATGGACACATCCATAATTCCATAACATCTTGGCTGAATTATTAAATAAATTACAATTATCTTAACACCTCTCCAGATTTCTAGTGAGGATGGTTACTGTTGAGAGAATGGATATCATGATCTGTCTCCTAGTTCAAAGCAGAGCTGCACTTAAAATGCCCATGTGTGCAGGTACTTCCTTAAATTTCTGTGGGCATTATGGAGAAATTAGAGACTTCATTGGTGACTCGGTGGTTATTATACTTTCTTTTGCCAAAAATCATTTTGAAAGGAAAAACATGCTGGTTTTCCCAAATTAAAAGTAATGGTTAATAAAGGACTATGACTTATATTACATAGAATGTATGGATATGTGGCCATAATGTAATAAATCATAATGAAAATGAAGTAGGTAGGGGTAAACAAACAAACAAACAAAAAAACCCCTTCACTTGCAGCAGCTCACTTGACTGGCTTTGAGATTTGTTCTTAATAACAATAGGCAAAACAAATATAAAAATCTGAGAAATACAGTGTTAATCAATGGAGCATTATAAAGGCACAGTCTCTCTCTCGAGTTAGTAATTATCAAGAATTGGAAGTTCCATTTAGAGCTATATCTATAGCTTAGAGCCATTACAAAGTCAGCTTTATTACGAAAAGTCCTGCAGGAAAACGAAATTCGTTGTTGAGACTCTGGAAGTCTCTAGCTCCCAATCTCTTTTCCCCTCATTGAAACTATTGTTTTTACAGCATTATTTTAGATAACTAAGGTTTCTTAGGAGCATAAGGATCACATTATAACAAAATAGATGGTATTTAATGCAACATTAATAGTATGGATGGGACTAGAGACAGGCGGGAGGATTTGTGAATATCCGAGCCGTTTCCTTTAAACCCTGTGATTTTGTTTCACACACAGGCTTTTAGCTTATTAAGCATTCATTCTTTTGATGTTTAAAAATGGAATAATTTTTCTTTGTTTAAAATTTATATCAAACAACAAGAACTTGAGCTTACTTTTCACTGTGGACATAAATTCTTACATTCTGTGTATATGTATCCTCATTGTAGCCACTGTACATATAGTTCTACATGTATCAGTCCTGAATGCTCTTTTCTTCTCTCAAAAGTTCTCCCTTCAGGCACGTGCACCCGAATGTTTATAGCAGCAATGTCCACAATAGCCAAACTATGGAAAGGACCTAGATGTCCATCAACAGATGAATGGATAAAGAAGAAGTGGTATGTATGTATGTATGTGTGTGTATATATATATATATATATATATATATATATATATACATACACATATACATATGTGTGTGTGTGTGTGTGTGCATACAATGGAATACTATGCAGCCATCAAAAGAAATGAAATCTTGCCCTTTGCAACGATGTGGATGGAACTAGAGGGTATAATGCTGAGCGAAATAAGTCAATCAGAGAAAGAAAATTATCATATGATCTCCCTGATATGAGGAAGTTGAGAGGCAATGTGGGGGGTTTGGAAGTAGAAAAAGAATAAAATGAAACAAGATGGGATTGGGAGGGAGACAAACCATAAGGGACTCTTAATCTCATAAAACTGAGGGTTGCTGGGGGGAGTGGGGTAGGGAGAGGGGGGTGGCGTTATGGACACATTGGGGAGGGTATGTGCTATGGTGAGTGCTGTGAAGTGTGTAAACCTGGTGATTCATGGACCTGAACCACTGGGGCTAATAATACATTATTTGTCAATTAAAAAAATTAGAAATTAAAAAAAGTTCTTCCTTCACATACTCAAATTGTATCCATCTTAGGGATTCTTTTCTTTGCCTACTCATGCAGCAGCACTCCCCAAAGCGCTATAAGATAAATGTGATTGGGAACATGCATAAAAATGCAGTTGGCAAAGAAGCAGGGGGAAAAAGAGAAACAGAAAGAAATTCTGTGTCAGGGAAAGGGATATTTTATGTGCAGGAACTACAGAAGGCAATAAGATGCTGGGTAGTATTTCTCCTTCGTTCGAAGGAATGTCATAAAATGTGTTAATCATTAAAGGAGCCAAACTCTTTTAGATACTTCATTCATGTGTTATCTTTAAATAAATCTGAAGCTGGTGCTTGTGCTGCTAGTGATTTTCTGTCTGCAATGAGGAGAAACGAGTTACTATTCTTAATTGTATGATAGTGAAACCCTTGGTCGGTAGGGCACATTGCCTTCATTTGAGAGCAGTTTTATTGTTTTTATTTCAGGGATGGTACAGCACGTTTTGTCCGTTTTGAAAGTTTTCCAGTTAAATGTTTAATGATGGGTGGGCTGAGGCCGAGGGGTGAAAGAACAGGTCTCAAAATTCTCTCTTCCTACAGCTACCCAGAAGTACTCTGTACTTTGAATTCTCTCTCTGGACAGAGCTTCAGAGCAAATGAGGTATGTGTTTTTAAAAATATTCATAAACTAAACAGGAAAAAAGTTCACAAGATAACAGTTATTTTTATTTTTTCAAATATGCAGATGCAGAGTTCCAACATTTAGAGCAAACCCTCAGTTCTCAGTTATGCCCAATCAATGCCTCTCATCACTTATATTTTAATTTTGATTCTCTCTTCAGTATACCCCTTTAAATAACCATAACGTTATTCAAATGTGTATTCTGAAAGCTCCTAGAACATGAACACATTTAATAGGCATCTGTGGGATTATTATTACGACCTGAAATTTTTCAGTGTTCCATTAAAGAGCCTCGTTCTTACCAAGATACCAAGCGGTTTGATAATGGTTATGGAGAAGGGGACATGACTGTGAGCTCAGAGAGAGAGCCGTCTGCATCATCTTTGTCACTGTCTTCCTAGCACCTGGTAGGGTGCCTGGTGTGTATGCAGCAGGAGTTTAATACCTGCTTTAGTTTGAATAATCGGAAAAGAAGATCGTGTCCATGCTGTGATTGACATACACAATGCGTTATCTCATTTAATCCTCAAACCCCTCAAGTAGGTACCACTTTCATCCTTTTTATTAATGAGACTAAGAACTTTAAGACCAGTGAGCATTTGTGGCTTACTCAAGGTCACAGAACAGAACTAGTGGTGGGACTGAAATTTGAAAGAAAATTCTTGAACCTTCTACTGCACTAACGTGCTCTTGCCACAGAGTTCTGAATACCTGAACTGTTTTAGAAGGAAGGAAGAAGTTCAAGATTTGCAGCCAAAGTGCCCTTGAGACCCAGTGGTTTTCTCGTCCCAGCGCAGTGATGGTTGCCTGGAATGTTCCCGAAAGATGTTAAGTGGATGTAGGAGGGCTCTGAGTTTCTGCTTTGGGCAGGAGACTTTTTTTTTTTTTTTTTTTTTTTTTTTTAAATACAAATGGGAGAGGAGGAAAAAAAAAGCTTAGAAATCTTTATTATCCCATGAAAAGCCTTTTGAATCCATGTGAGGAAAAATCCCAGCCACGTGAGGCAGGGCTCAGAGGTGACGCCGACGACCGTTGATAGGTCCAATTACACCATTTATTCTAATAATGACACCAACTTATTTTCTTTTAATCTTCCACTCAATTTTCTGTGCTAAGTTTAGATTTTTGTAACATTAAACTGTTTCTGAAGCAGTTTCTAAGGAAACCTCTCCGGCGAGGCACTTAAATCAGTAATTAGAAAGTCGTTATGTGTGAATTAAGTGAAAGCGGCTGCGAGCCTGGAGGAACAGATGGGAAGGGGCAGTCGCACACCTCCCAGCTCAGTGGCCTCCAGGGTTACTCCGTTTCTGACAGCCCCTGGGAAAACAAGCCTTCCAAGGTCCCCAAGGATGTTCAAGGTCCACATGTAAGAACTATTTTTTAGTTACCAAACTTTGTGCCCCCCCCCCCCCCCCCAACCCAGTGATCTTGCAGCCTCCCCTTGTTCCAGAACTTTGTACCATCCCTGATAACGCGCTCTTCCCGCCAACCCATTGCACACGCGAGGTCAGCAGGAGGAAGGGCTGCAGGGTCCCGGGCTTGGACCCTCTCCAAAGACCCCAGCTTTCTGGGATTATTTTACCTGTCACACTTAACTGAAACCGATGCAACTCCCTTTCTGGAATCTTGCATCCCATGTTGGTGGAAAGTCAAGACTGGTCCCAAAATTTTGGACCCCCCCCCCCCAAAATAGTTTTTTTTGGTGCCAGGGCTGGGAGGTACGGAGTACGGTTTCCCTGACTTCCTCTCTGGCTCTGGATGCCTGCCTCTGCCTCTGCCTCTCCGGGCCTCTCTCGCTTCTCCACTCCGTCTCCGGCTGACTCTGCCCAAATCAAAAATTCGCCCTAGTCTCCCATTCAGAGCAATCCCGCCTTCTGCAGCCCCGACGGCAGACTGAAGCCCAGACCTACTTTTGGGTGCTCCGACGGCTCCATAAGCTGGCTAAACAAAGCCTCCGGGCTCTGTCCGCAGCATGAAGCCCCCGCAGAGGCTTGGCGAGGACAGATTTTCCTTCGCCTTGGGCGGCTCAGGCTCTCGGGTATGGCCTCTCTCCCTCAGGAAGGCAGAGGGCTACAGCGAGCGCTTTGTTCGGGTACGTACTTTCTCCCCAGGTTGCTTTTTTCCAGGCAGAGGGATGTTCATTTAGGTAACACGTTTGGTCTCTTATTGTCCCTCCGTTCTGTCCTTTGGTGAATCTGGGACAAGAGAGCGGGCACCGCAGCCCACACCCCTGCTCTGGGGTCTTGTTCTTTGCCCCCTGCAGGGAGGTCACCACACTGGCAGGTCCTTAGTTTTGAGGAGCAGGTTCTCCCCCCTCACTTATTGTTATTATTTTTTGTAACTCTGCTCAGGTAAGGTAGCTCACCTCCCAAAGCAATAAAGGGAACCTTCTGATGTCAGTTGATTTGACTTTTGTGTGTCACTCTCTCAGTTATTTGCAAGTGTATGTGGAGAAAGGGGGGAGTATTTGTTGGTTCCCTCAAGACCCATCTGGTTTTCTTTTCTTTCTTTTTTTTAAAGATTTATTTATTTATTTTAGAAGGAGAGCTAGCACCGTGGAGGGAAGCCGAGAGAGAATTCAAGCAGACTCTGTACTGAGTAGAGGAGCCCAACACAGGGCTTGATCCCACAGCCCTGAGATGGTGACCTGAGTGGGGGTCAAGAGTTGGTCCCTTAATGGCCTGAGGAATCCCAAACGCCATCTGATTTAAATAACGCATCATCCCTCACCACTAGTAACATGTTTCCCCTTTAACCAATATCCCGAATCTCTCAAGCCAGACCCTGGTACCCTTCAGTCTCAGAAGACAATCTAATCTCCTACTTCAGAAGGAAAATTAAGCCAACTGTGTCTTACTTTGCCTCAAGTCATGAGCCTACTTCCTGTCGTTCCTCTTATTTTCAAAGAAGGAGCTGTTTCACCCTGAGAGTAACCGCTTAACATCGTTTTTTTTTTGTTTGTTTGTTTTTTTTTTTTTTTTTTTAGAACACACAGAAAGAGAGAGAGAGAGGGAGAGGGTGGGGCAGATTGAGAGAGGTTTTTTTTGAAAGGTATTATTTCTTTATTTGACAGAGAAAAAGAGAGACAGAGAGAGAGAGAGTGACAGAAAGAGAGAGAGAGAGAGAGCACAAGCGAGGGGGAACAGCAGAAGGAAAAGCAAGCTCCTTGCTGAGCAGGGAGCCTGATGTGGGACTTGATCCCAGGACACTGGGATCACGATCTGAACCAAAGGCAGACGCTTCACCGACTGAGCCAGCCAGGGACCAGAGAGAGAAACTCTTCAGCAGGCTCCATGCCTGGGGTGGAGCCAGATGCAGGACTCGATCTCATGACCCAGAGATCATGACCTGAGCTGAAATCAAGAGTCAGACACTGAACGGACTGAGCCACCCAGGTGCCCTCCATTGAATTCTTAGGTACAAAACCAAATGAATCTTTATTGTCATTCAGCTTTCCTCCCTGCATCACTTAGAAGATTAACCAGCTCCTTAACATTCTTGGATTTCATGGCACTACTGTACAGTGCAGTCCCTGGGACCTTCCAGACCAAGGTTTGCATTCTGCATCTACTACTTACCGTGAGACTTTGCACGAGATTCTCAACCTTTCCAAACCTCCGTTTCACCATTTGTACGATCATGGTAGTAACAGTGCCCTCCTCACAGGGCAGGTGCCAGTAAAATAGAGACGAGTACATGCTAAGCTCTTTACCCTGGTTCAGGGCCCTGAAGTCTTCAGACCCAGGCTTCCCTGCAGTGACTTGCTCAGGACACTTTGCAAAACTGTGTCCAGAAATCCCGGGCATTGTTCATTCTCATCTTCTTGAACCCCACAATATTTGCTTCTCTTGGTTTCCTGGACGCTGTACTCTCTCTCTCTTTTTTAATCTCTCTTCCCCTCCTCCACTTTGAGTCACATTTTCTGGCTCATCCTCTTTTATTTCATATTTAAGTGGCTGGAATTTCTTGAAGCCTCTTCTCATGTTTTATTCTTTCCCCGGGTGATTTCATCCACATCCACGGTTCAGTTCTTATCTATCCCCTGATGACTCCTCGATTCATTTTTCTCGTTAGGCCTGTCCTCTGAGTTGCACAGTTATCTATCCACTCTGCGTGGTCACAGGTACCCACCAACTTTGTGTGCCTCGAAGGAAACTCTAGGCGTTCCCTTTCCTCACCAAACTGACTTGGACTTGAGTTTTTGAACATCCCAGAAATCCTTCCCATACCTATGAGGCAGGCCAGGCTCCCCTGTTTCAGTGTTCGTAGGGCTCACTCTCTCCCTGTCAGACTTCTCCCCCAGTTACAATTGTTTAACTAGTGATTTAGTATCTTCCTGTCCAGGTAGTACGAGCTCCAGGACAGCCTAAGTGTCTGTCTTATTAACAACTGAATAAGCAGCAGGTGGTGTTTTCCCTCACATTTTTCACATTGACTTCGTATTTTACCTCACATTTCATGAGTAGTAACAATATGTTATGTGCAGAAACAATAGAATCCATGGCACATAGCCGTCACTTGAAAATGTTAGCTATTACAGTTTTAGCCACCAATCTGTAACTTCTCTCTATCCCTTCAAATGCTGCTGTATTCCAGGGTTTCTATCTCTCATGTCCTACTTTACATATCTTTTTTAAGCAATTTAATCTATTCTCTGGTTTAACCTCTCCCCTATGTGCCAACACTCTAGTGGGGCACTTAGTTTATACTGAAAGATTTGGGAAATGCTCTTTGAGGAGTAATATTAAGTGCAGAGACCTTCGGGATAAGTTTGAGACCTTCAGGATAAGTGTGGGCCAGAAGTCTTAATGACTTCTATAGGAAATTAGCTCTGAAAGCCTACCTTGGCTTTTAAGTCAGCCACCGAGCATGAGGTATCTGAAACACAACATTCCAAATACATTTGTCACCTACTGCTGCTGTCTCTTCTTGTGTTGAGGTCCTACCCTTTCTGATTTGGTGACGTGATGTCACTGAGCTTGACTCTGCCTTCCTCTTCTATTTGTACCCATGCAGGCCTCTCATTCAGCTTCAGTGAGTCTGCTAACTGGAACATAGACAAAAGAGCAAGAAATGTTAAATGTTCATGTAAAGAAATATTACTATATACCCTGAGTGGCGTAGCTCAAGGGTTGCTAACTTGTTCTGTAATCCCAGTGGCTTAAATTAGAGCTTCAGTTAATTTAAGCTTTTCGGGGCCAAAAAAATTAATAAGAATAAAAATAAATAAATAAAATGCATGCCCAGGGCAAACAGGAAAAAAAAAAAAAGGTTTCAGTGATTCTTCCAGATGTTGGGAAGAAAACTTCCTCTCACCCATGGTCAGTGCTATAAACAGTCAAGGTGATACATACCCACGTTTTTCTGGGTTCCCAATGTCAAAACTCTTTAACTGATACGCACAGCTATTTTTTTTTTAATTTTTAATTTTTTATAAACATATATTTTTATCCCCGGGGGTACAGGTCTGTGAATCGCCAGGTTTACACACTTCACAGCACTCACCAAAGCACATACCCTCCCCAATATTTTTAACAAAGCAAAAATTATTAATAGTATTCCTTCTCACTCTCAAAAATATCTTGATTTGGGTAATAAATTGTATGACCAACTTCCTTAAAGTCCACCCAACCTAGAGTGGTAGAGTGATTGATGCCATAAGGAGGATGGGTTCAAATTTTGGCTTTTTGACGTGCTCAAATCTCGCCTCCCTGTGACTTCTTCACAGCCCTTGGTATACTTTGTAGAGAGCTGGTCTAAACTGGGACCTCCTTAATCCTGCAGAGATGTTCTACTTACATTTAATTCTAAGAGATGGGGAATCAGTTCCGATCTCTTTCATACAGGATACTTTCTAACTCCTAATGTGAATTCAAGCATCTTTTCTCTGATATTCTCAGATTCAGCATACTAGGGAGTATAACTTGGCCAAACCTAGAAACTCTAGTTCTGCCTTCTACTTTACATCATATGATCAAAATAGTCCACTGAAAGATTCAGCTAAGAAGGAAGATTTTTCCAGGTCATCATAACTGTGAGACTTTGAAGCAGCTCACAACTTTAAAACATCAAGCTCTTGAGCTTTACTTTATGCACACATGTACACATTATTCACACACCTGTTCATAAATCCATAGAAATAAGCACAGGAGTCTGGAGGGTTATTCATTAAGTGATCATTATAAAAGCTGTTTGTTTTTAAGTCAAACTGAAGAATGAAAAACAGAAAAATCCTTCTGGTTACATTTTCATCAACAAGCATTTCTTGAGTACCAGCTGTATGCTAGGCACCATGTAACTATTTTGAAATAGCGTAAACAATAAAATTATATAATCTGAAAACAAGTGGATTTTATTTTTGGTAGTTTGTAGCTCTCTGACCAAGTTAATTGCACATTTATTTTTTCCTGTGGAACATCATACTCTCTTCTGGTATGGCATACAGGATGCTATATTATAGCTCTCTGCAACCATTTTTATCCCCTCTGTCAAACTGTGATCCCTTCAGGGGAAACTCCATCTTTTCATCTTTATAATGCCAACTATTGGCCCAGTGCCTGGCTACAATTGATGTACTATTTTTTTTCTCTTTTTGCTAGTTTTTTTTTAACTTTTCCTTATATAAAGTCAATTTAGAGCTAAAATAATTGAGTGGAGTTGAAATCTGTGTGGCATGATTTCAATAGCAAGCTAAGAAAAGAGATAGTTACAGAAATACTTTCCTAAGTGAACTGAATTGAAAATAAACTCCCAGAACCTGATGTGAAATCTTAAGTTTAGAGACAATGTGTTAGTCTTCTGATGTGAAATCTTAAGTTATGAGAACAATGTGCAAGTTTCAGAGTGATTATAGGTTCCAGCAAACTTATCAGAGTTGGCACATGATGAACTTTAATTTTATTTTGGGTAAAAACCATATCTCATCAGAGGAATCTGAGTAGCTCAGTTGGTTAAGCAGCCACCTGTTGATTTCAGCTCAAGTCATGATCTCGGGGTCCTGGGGTTGAGCCCCACCCCCGTAGGTGGGCTTTGTGCTCAGTGAGAAGTCTGCTTCAGGATTCTTTCTCCCTCTGCCTCTTCCCCTGCTAATGCATGCTCTTATGTGCGCACGCTCTCTCTCTCAAATAAGTAAATTTCAATAAAAAGGATCCATACATCATCATATCTCTCTAGTCCATCTAGATAGTACCTTAACGTATGTGCTAGGTAAATGCTCATAGAATGAATGGGTCTATATTTATCATAGAATTGGCATTAAATGTTCTACGAGGAGTAGTATTTGTTTTGATGTTTAACATTTATCTAATAATAAGGAAAGCTATTACTTATAATTATAAATAAAGCATATCTTAGGAGCTAATATTTCCTCATTAGCAGAGCAATTATTAAGTGCTCAAAAAATTTTGGGCAAAATAACAAAATCAAATGACCACAGTTTCCTCCTCTGTGATGGGTCTAGCAAAATTCGGCATTTTCCCTATTGCCATTTTTTATTCTATATCTGTTGCAGTTAGTTTTATGCTGATATTACTTATATTTATGCACTTGTTGATTTTACTCACTAGGAAACTTTAAGGCCAAGTGCATGGCAGCTTGGGATTGTGGAATGACTACATCCTGGCTCTAATGCCCCTGTCTCCTGATTCCATTAACTGTGTTATTTCCGGATTTGTTTCTATTGGTTAGTGTTTTTCTTACTTATAGGTCATATTTTCCTGTTTCTTTTTGTGCCTGGTAATTTTTGTTTTGATGCCAGAAATTGTGAATCATGTTGTTTGTTGCTGGGTTTTGTTATATTCTTTTAAATATTTTTGGGCTTTGTTCTGGCAGACAGGTAAGTTACTTGGAATTTGTTTGAACCCTGTTGAGGCTTGCTTTTAAGCTTTGTTTGGAGTAGTCTTTAGACTAAGGTTATGAACGTATACTTTTCAGGACTCTACCAACTGTCTCCTATATTGAGATCTTTTCAATCTGGCTTGTGGGACAGAAATTCTTAGTGCTGAGTTAATTCTGAATTGTTGGACACACTGCTGTTTGGTGGTTCTTAAGATTACCACCTTATGGAATATGACCCTTGCAGGCACAGATCAAAATTGAGCAAAAGATTTAAGAGGAACTCTCACCTCTAAGGTATTCTGCCCTGATTCTTGATGATTTCACCTTCCCATATTCTGATATCTATTTCCTTAACTCAGTGAGATGACTCAGTTTTCTGTTTGTGTTTCCACTCCATATTCTGAGGCATTGAAATTTTCCAGGCAGGAAGCTAGGGTGCATCTCATTCATTTTTATATTTTCAGAGATCACAGCCCTGTACTTTCTGTTGCCTAATGTCTGAAAGTAGTTGTTGATGTATTTCATCTGGTTTTCTACTTATTTAATGTGGGAGGGTAAATCCAGTTCCTGTTATTTCTTCATGGCCAAAACCAGAGATTCATATACTGTATTATTTAAAAATGTGATGGCTGTAATAGGACTAAAGACTTTTAATTTGCTGTTTAAGAAAATAAAAGGACCAGGGAGCTTGGGTGGCTCAGTGGGTTAAGTGTCCAGCTCTTGATTTTGGCTCAGGTCATGATCTCGGGGTATAGTGCTAGAGATGGGCTCCATGCTGTGTGTGGAGCCTACTTAGAATTCTCTCTCTGCCCCTCCCAATCCTCACTCACTCTCTTAAAAAAAAAATACAAAAGGAAAATTTATGCTATCATTCTCATTTCATAGAAGATAGGCTATTTAACAACAACAATTTGAGAACTATCTATTCTCAGTATACAGTATATTCCTTTCTATCCCTCCTATTAAGTAAATTTAGTTCATGAGAAATTTACATTATTCATTTTCCCATTGTGTCATATGAGTTGAGTTTATGTTAGGCTAGCTTTAATCTGTTGGTTTGTGGTCAGAGGCCACTGATCCAGGCCATGCCTACCTTTTGTCATTTGTGCTTTCTTGCCAAAAAGCACAAGATTCAGATAGACCAATGAGAAAGTGATAAATGTTTAGCAATAGGCCAGGGCAAAAACTCAGATCTCCTGACTCCTTGTCCAGTCCTATATCTCAACGGGGTTTTCCATGTGTGTGAACATAGTCAGTTGAGCTTCTAGATACTCTAGACATTATCTTCCCATTGATGTGTAACATCTCACAAAATTGTTTTGGCCCTTTGTCACCAATGTCTTATCTGAGTTAAGTACAATTACTTTGATAAAAATGCTGACTGATAATAGCTTCAAGAAATTAAGAAATATGCTCAATAAAGCAATTAAAATAAGAAAATTCAAATCTGTTCATGATTTATATGAGAGATAGAGATGCTTACCAAATCTTCCATCTGCTCCCTAACATTTACCAGCCCCCTGTGTAAGGCAGACCATGTGACCAGTTCTGGCCAATTGACCATGGGCAAAAGTGCATGTGTTGGTTTCATGCAGAAGTATAGAAAAACTGGAGTCTGACTCACCAAATACTTTTCCTCTGCTGTGGGGACTGTGGCCATTTGCGCATTCCAGATGGTGGAGATAGAAATTTCCTTTAGCCTAGAATTTTGAGGACTCTGTGTGGAAAAGTCCCTATAAGCCCACCATAGGCAGGTAACATGAACTATAAGCCACTGGGATTTGGGGGTTACTATATAATCAGCCTATGCTGCATTCTCATTGATTATGGGACATGGTCCTGAATTACTGATGAAGCAGTGAATGATTCTGAACATACCTGCCAGTCTCCATCTTCATCACAATCAGTCACTCTGATTTTTATCTGTCAAATATTCTTTCCTTCTTAGGCTGCTGCATATCCTGGCAGCTTTGAGAATGAGTGTCATCTTTTGTAAATTGTTAGTCACTGTGATTGTGCTAAATGGATTGGATTGAGGTAATTATAGCATGTCAGCCTATACTGGGTGAAATTTTATCAAATTGTGTATTTTTCTTAGCTGATACAGAAGTGGCCTTGTGAGGCCACGAACTGCCATAAGTAGTTCATAAGGGAGGATGAGAAACACAGTATAACATGTGTTTTTAATGAATAAAGCCAATTTGAGATAGTTCAAACAATGAACATCAAGAAAAAGAATGTATTGGAAAATATTTTGCTATCTCATAGAACCTAAGAACATCTGCATGTAGGGCCTACTGGAGCAGGAGCTGAAAAGATAAGTCTCTCACCCAGGCAACACTCTTTCTCTTCAGTCTCTGGTCTCTGATCTGCTCACCATTCTGCTTTATTCTCTTTTATTAACTGGAATCATCTGCTTCTTTGTGTGCATGGGGGTAGATGGCTACCCGCAGTTCATTATGCTACAAGTTGGCGTTATCTTGGTTCTAGTCAGATGGCAGAAGTTAATTAGCTGTGTCTGAGTCTTTATTGCAAAGAGAAAAGTGTCATTGGCTAACATAAGATCAGAAGTGTGTGTGTGTGTGTGTGTGTGTGTGTGTGTGTGTGTGTAGCAGAAAGTTGGTGTGGTGCAGTAAGCAATTCTTAAGGAAATCAAATCACTGTGACATGATCAGAGACCCTGAAGTTATTTCCATCCATTTGAGATATGGGGGGCGTCTCAAGAGTAAATCAAGGAGTTTGTAGGAAAATCTCACCAAAAGTTTATCTAGAAAAAAATGAAAAATCTTAAGATCAGCAACAGTTTATTTAAGAATGAAAGGAATTGAATAATTGATTATTAAATACAGGAGCAGGGGATGAGATACAATGTAAATTCTGCTTAATTTATAGAGGCTTGTTTCCATTGGCTAAATGCTTATTAATTTAATGCACCAGAAGAAGCAAAATGCATGTCATGAGGGAAGCATTCCTTAGTTTTACTTCTCTTCTCACACTCCTCTAACTTGGCTTTTATTTTTTTTAATTTTTAATTTTTTTCTGCATCATTTTTTTTTAAGACTTTATTTATTTATTTATTTATTTGGCACACAGACATCACAAGTAGGCAGAGAGGCAGGCAGAGGGTGGGGAGGAAGCAGGCTCCCCACTGAACAGAGAGCCCAATGTGGGGCTCAATCTCAGGATCCTGAGATCATGACCTGAGCTGAAGGCAGAGGCTTAACCCACTGAGCAACCCAGGAGCTCCCCCCCTCCTTTTTTTTAAAGATTTTATTTATTTATTTGAGAGAGAGAGAGACAGTGAGAGAGGGAAAATAAGCAGGGGGAGTAGGAGAGGGCGAAGCAGGCTTTCCACTGAGTGGGGAGCCCGAATCGGGGCTCGATCCCAGGACCCTGGGATCATGACCTGAGCTAAAGGCAGATGCTTAAGGACTGAGTCACCCAGGTGCCCCTAACTTGACTTGTCTTAAAGGAGATGCATACATGCTGCAAAAGTTATTCGTTACATGGATAGTAAAAAAAAAAAAAAAAAAAGAAAAGAAAAGAAAAGAAAAAGAAACCCTCCACCATACAACCCTCCACCAAAACAAATAAACAACCCAACAGAAAGTACTAAAAAGCTTCAGAGTTTCCAAGAAAGGAACCATTGTGAAAGTGAGCCTGGTATCTTAGCCAGAAGGCTCCAAAATGGGTACAGACCTTGAAGAAGGATGAAATGCTGGGATATAGAAAGAAAACATATATTTTATATTTCTACTTATTCTTTAGCAAAAAATTCAGAAAGAAATGAAACTTTGCTGGTACATAAATCAAGGTTGGTAGCCTAACATGGATTGCATGTTGGACTTGAGGTACCATGTCTGATACCTGAGGTAGAAGGCAATGTCATCATGGCTAGGATCGCAGACTCTGCAACTATATGTCTGGGTTTTAGTCCCATCTTTCATTCATTCATTCATTAATTCTATTTATTTTTTTAAGACTTTATTTACTTATTTGACAGAGATCACAAGTAGGCAGAGAGGTAGGCAGAGAGAGAGAGGGAGAGAGAGAGAGAGAGGAAGAGTAGCAGGCTCCATGCTGAGCAGCAAGGCCTATGCGGGGCTCGATCCCAGGACACTGGGATCATGACCTGAGGCGAAGGCAGAGGCTTTAAACTACTAAGCCACCCAGGTGCCCCTAGTCCTATCTTTTAGAGCAAACACTTATGGGACCTTCCCTGAAATCTTTAACTCTCTGTGCTTCTTTTGTCTCACTTTATACAAGAGGAATAAAAATAGTATTTGTTTCATGGAATCGTTCTGAAGATAAATGAACTGATACATGTAAAGCCCTTGGAAGAGTTGCTGATACAAGGACATATGATGTGAGTGGTAGAAATAACTTTGATCCTGAGAGATGAAAGGTTGTTCCACAGCACAGAGGAGCTGACGATGATACCTTCCCTCAGTTGGTCAATTTCAGCACACTGTGACATACTGCCATTCAGATATACGTTGCTAATACAACTTACATCATTTAGTTCCAATGAGGGCAGAATGGTTTCTTAGTACTATTAATATATAGAAATAAGTAACAAATCATTTTTTTCATGTTAACTTATGTTAAGAACTTTAGATTTTTGGCTGTCAATGATTCTTTCCAAATCCTTTTCTTTCTCAAAATGGTAACTTATAGATTACCATTTGTCTTTATTTGGGATATATATAAGACATTTCACCCAATGCAAGAAAAGCAATTGGAAAAGAATACAATACCGTTCATCTCTGAATCAGACTGATTGTGTTAGGCATCATCACTATAAGGGAATCTTTCATTTGGGGTCAAATTAAAGAACAGACATCATCTTTGCCTTGGAAAATGAAAACGGAGATACCTGAGTAGCTCAGTTGGTTAAGCGACTGCCTTTGGGTCAGATCATGATCCCAGGGTCCTGGGATTGAGCCCTGCCTCGGGATCCCCACTACTTGGAGGCCTGCTTAAGAAAAAAAGAAAAATGAAAACAGACCTCAAAGATAGAATGTGTGCATAAAATTGTAATGATTAGGAGGGCCAGAATGGGTTGGATTGTTCAGAGTTTTTTCCATCTGGTTGGGAAAAGGAGCAGGTAATTCCCACTCATATTGGGGAAGCCTGTGTGGGCTAACCCCCCAGGTACCTGTGCCATTGTGGCATAGACAGGTAGGTGAGGAAACATTTCATATTTTGTAGAAACGACAAAAGCTCAGCAGAACTCAGGGCACTTGGGTGGCTCAGTCAGTTAAGCGTCTGCCTTCTGCTCGGGTCATGATCCTGGGGTCCTGGGACTGAGTTCCAAGTCGGGCTCTTTGCTCAGCGAGGAGACTGCTTCTCCCTCTGCCTGCCCACCCTGCGCCCGCCCCCCCTGCTTGTGTTCCCTCTCTCACTCTCTCTGACATAAATAAATAAAATCTTAAGAAAAAAATCCTCAGCAGAACTGATATTGGGAATTCTGGAAAACAGTAGAAAGTGTTTTCACACGGTTTCTGGAGATTAAGGATCAGGGAGACCATCCTAGGTTGTTATCCCTGTGTGGCCATGTTCCTTCATGAGCAGGAAAACCAGAATTTGGTTCTTGGGAAGAAGAACCAAATCAAAGAATGTGTTCAAATGTTGTCATAGTCAATTCTGTTGTCAACTCAATGGAGCCTCCGGGTGCCCAGATACTTGGTCCAGCATCACTCTGGGTGTGTCTAGGAGGGTGTTTTTGATGAGATGAACAGCTGAATCCAAGACTGAGTAAAGCCGACTGCTTCCTGCGAGTGGGTGGTCCCATTGGAAGTCCTGAAGAGAACAGAGATTGATCTTCCCAAGAACAACATGGAGCTAGCTCCTCGTGCCTGACTGTTGAGCTGGGACATTAGTCTTGTTTCCTATTTTTGAACTTAAACTGAAAAACAAGCTCTTCTTGGGTCTCAAGCCTGCCAGCTTTCAGACTGGAAGTAACGTCTTCAGTTCTCATGCGTCTGTAGCTGTCTGCGGGTCCTGGGACTTCTTAGCCTCCATAATCATGTGAGTCACTTCCTTACAATAAGTGTCTTCATGTAATAAGGCATACATATGTAAGAGATTACATATGTAATATATATGTCATATATTATGTATAACATATGTGATATATTACACATGTAATATATACATGTTTATATATACACACACACATACACATATATATATGTATTCTATCAGTTTTGTTTCTCTTAAAAACCCTAACACAAGTGTCAATAGTACCAAGAATGATGATTTCCATTCTAATACATTCTGATAGGATTAGAATGAAGAAAAATGGCCCACATACTGGCTAAGGCAAGATACACTTAAGAAATTGAACTTAGTGTAGAGATCTGAAAAACAAACAGACAAACAAAAGTAATTCTGAATCAAGAATACAAGGCATTCCAGAACTCAGCTTTTTATGCTAAATAACACATCTTGGTGTTAAAAACAGCATATGACTGCATAAATCATTTTATAGCATATTGTAAATAGAAGAAAGGATTGTAAGTCAAGATTAAATGAAATCTGTATGTTTATAAAAAGTGAATAACCCAATCTTTTAATAAGACAGCCTACCCTTCAGAATCACACCTTATATTTTTTGTGCAGTTTATGGAGTTGAATGTTGAGCATATTATTCTATTACTGAGTATTTTTTATTTGACTTTGTCTTTTAACCATTAATTAATATGGATCTCACCGTTCACTTAACACCATGGCACTGTGATTTGGCAGTGCAGGAAATAAACACTCGCAGCATGGCTTTTATTATTCCCTAGGCAGCCATGAAACCAAATAAAGCAAAGATGAGACCCAGTGTTTTGAATTTTACCTCTTTTCCTATGTGTAAAATGGTCTAGGTTAAGTGAAAAAATGTTTCCCTGAAACCTCAGAAAATGTTTGCTTGGACTGAGCCTCAAGAAAATTTAGAGTTAGAAAGAAAAGGAAAAAGACGCGTTTTAATAATTTCAGTAAAAAAAAAAAAAAACAACACCACCCTAGATCTATTGAGCTCTCAAATGGGACATATTGCATGTTTTCTATGACTTCTGTTATCTTGGCCTTTGAAGTAATTTGGGTAGGTGCCTTCCTTGATAGGCAGCCAGACAATGGTATTAGTGAAACTGATCATGTGGGCACTAACCCCAACTCCAGCTTTACCAGTCCTACTAGTCTGGGCTTTTCTACCGTCTCAGGTATGCTTGTAATAGCTGGAGATTCTGGGATTGATTTCCTACGCTTCCCGTAGCCAAAAGCCAAATAGTGTTCATATTTCATTCCCAGCTTCACCGCAAGTCCAAGCTTTTGCCAAATACCCCAGTACCCGAATCCAGAATATATTCCTTGCAGACTTTCTTTCTCATAAGGCGTTATTTATGTGACTGTCTTGGGGTGGGATAACGTGACTTTTAATTTAACCGAAAGGCAATCACAATGCACTCGATGCTACTGGTGAGAAAGCGTCTGTATGAGCACAGGGGTCTCTGGAGGAAGAATGAGACGCACATGTGTAGCACAGGCTGCCCGACAGTAACATTGTTATTCCCAACAATCAAGTCAGACTTCTTGGCAAACCAGTTTTGGGTAATACGCAGCTTATAATGTCTTTATACTCACAGATTGGCAGGGTCTGGCGGATCTACCCGCTCATACCTTACATTCCTCTTGAAGAATAAGGAAAAGAAATCCAGGAAAGTGGAGTGTGGGGAGATTGTTGCTATTTTCCCCAAATAGACAGCTACAAAGTACCAGGGCCAATGGGAATGCTCTGCTCTGAGAGCCACTTTGGTTTCTTGGTGGGGGCTAAGAGAGGAAGGTCGGATGGTCTGTTTTATGCCAGAGACTGACGTTTAGTAGAGTTGGACTGGACCTTATGGGAAGGAGGAGCAAGGGCTTGCAATTTTGTTTGGTATAGATTTTCTGCCCTGTTTTTGAAAGACCTAATGATAATTATATGGAGCAAGAAATAATTAAAATCATAGGTAAGATAGCGAATTGATCAAATAATTCTCCTAAGCTTTCTCCTTCACAAAGCTCTTCTCTCCTTTCCTGTTAACCCAAGGCATCACCCTTCACCATCATTACTCTTCCTGTGTCATTTCCCCCGAGGCTCTCCAGACTCCAATGATAAAACGGAAAATTCTATTTCGGTACAGTGTCTGTGATCGGTTATCATTCAATGGGGGTGTTCCTCCCACGTCGGTTATCATTCAATGGGGGTGTTCCTCCCACGTAAGATCTGTAATTTAAACCATAGTTTTCTGCATCTCTAGCCCCTGATAAGCAGTTTGGGCTCGTTTTTCTAAATACCACCCCTTGACCCTTGGAAGCAGATAGATTAGAATATTCTTCTGGGTCTTAGAATTAATTCAACACATATTTAATAAAACCTACCATTTTCCTAGAGACTGTCCTAGTCAGAGGAAAACAAAGGAATAAAATAAAACTCTTGTCTTCAGTGAGCCACTGAAGATTTTACTAGAAAGGAGGTGCCGTATCTTCTGCGCATGGTCTGAGTCCGCAAGATGGAAGGAAGGCATGGGCTGTGAGGAGAGGAAGCACCCAAGGTAGAGGTGTGAGTTGTGCGACGGGTTGGGATGTGCTAAGCGCCCCTGGCTTACCATTCAGTCCCCCCCACCTCATCCCTCACCCCGTGCTGGGAGGTCCTTGTTCAGGAAACTAGTTCCTCACATTCACACTTTTGGAACTTCCAGTGAGAGAGCCAATCCGATGGCTCAGACCCTAGGATCTACAGCTTTCCAACTGTGACCTTGAACAGTTCCTCCACAAGCCTCAATTTCCTCATCTGTGAAAATGAGGAAATGAAAATTCTCCAAATGGCTTATTTGGGGGGAGGATTTAATGGGATAATTCATGCGAAGTTCTTAGTGCAGTTGCTGGCACATAGGAAGCTCTCAAAGAATGTTGGCAAATGCAACATAAATAAAAACGGATATACCACGTGGCTCTGTCTTTACAAGGAATTAAATAAAAGAAGTAGAAATCCAACTCCAGAAGCCTTGATGAATGATGTAGGAATGTGGGGGTTATTTTCTGAAAGAAGCAGGCCCAGAGATCTTGGAGGGTCTAACACGTAAAGAAGCTTCTAAGAAATATTCTAGAATAGTTGCAGTCATTTGTTCCATCGTCTCTCCAAATTCCGTGCCGTTCATGACAGCTGCTAAGAACCCATCTCAGTCTCTCAGATAAATCTGTCTTCCTGTCAATTTCCCCCTTTCCCCCTTGCCCGAAGAGCCGCGTCCCACATCATGTGGTCACGCTCCGGCTCACACTTCCTACGCTCAGGCACTGCCCCCACCGCCGAAGTGTGACCATCCCTACGAGGGGCAGCCCCTGAGAAACGAGGGCTTTTCTCTCCTTAGATTTATTTTCTCGTAAGTGTTACTTCTCTTGAAATTGTGATGAATCAAATGTTATATATTATTGCATAGCACTAATAACATTATTATTAAATGAATAGTCTGTGCGTGACTCTGCTATTGTAGCATGAAAGGAGCCCTAGACAATATGTGAATGAAAGGTTATGGCTGTGTCCAAAACACAGCAGGGGCTTATCATTAAAAAGCAGGTGGACTGGGGCGCCTGGGTGGCTCAGTGGGTGAAAGCCTCTGCCTTCAGCTCGGGTCATGATCCCAGGGTTCTGGGATCGAGCCCCACATCGGGCTCTCTGCTCAGCGGGGAGCCAGCTTCCCCCTCTCTCTCTGCCTGCCTCTCTGCCTACTTGTGGTCTCTCTCTCTCTCTGTCAAATGAATAAATAAAATCTTTGAAAAAAAAATAAATAAAGTGCATTATGACTTGTTGATCCCAGAGGCCACCATGGTGGGGGCCTTGGCTCTACTCTGAAGACAAAAGATGCTAGTAGAGGTTTCAAGGGCAGGTGGGTGACACAGTCTTACATATGGAAAGGATCCTTCTGGATCTGTGCTGAGAAAAGACTGTGCGGGGAACAAAGGCAGAAAGTGGCAAACAGGTTGGAGGATTATTGCAACAGAAAGTGGTAGCATGAAAGTAAGAAACCATGGGATCCCGGAGGTATTCTGAAGGTAAACACTTGTTGATGGATTTGTTTACGGATTGCATGTGGGGCCAGAAGTGGTGAAAGTCTGGGAGGGCGCTGGCCGGTGAGGAAGCAGATGAGGGCTGATGAAGGCTGGAACTGAGGTCTGGCTTTTGGGTTTTATGCCAAACCTGGCTACGTGTAGTTGTAAAAGGGTGTGGCTACGCCGGAGAGCTGTTCCCCGATACTCTTCACCTGATAAAACTAGTCACCTGTCTCCTTTCATACCTGAGCCCTAAGCTTTCTTCTGGGCTGCCACAGCACCTTGAAGAAACCAAAGAGAGAACGTGAAGGTTTGCTAACAACCTCCCTCCTCTTTCCGTGCCTGCAAATTCTAGTCGGGGTGGAGAGAATCTTCTGAGCCTGTAGGGGGTGATGGTTGCCTGCTTAATAAAAAGTGAGTCAGCTAAAGTTGACTTGGTTTCTTGTCCTCATTCCACAGTTTAGAATATGGAGATCTGATCCTCAGTTACATTCCTAAGATATTTTCTAAATATTTTACCAAATTTTTGATCTTCTGCTTATATGAGGCACCTTTATTTTTTACACACGACAAAAGAAAAAACAAAACAAAACACTGCTAATTGAAACACAATCCAACACCTCAATTGCGAGACACGTCCTAACTCTACAGCTGTCAAAACGTTAAAAATACGAATCTTAAAGATCAATGAAATAAAGCATGCTATAAAGAACAAGTGTTTAAGTTGAAAGCCAAATAAAAATAAGAGAATTCTGTACTGGATGCCTATATTACATACCAAAATTTTCAATATAACTGGGATAACTTATAAAGCCTACTTAAATTATATTTTAGTGGATATCTTTTATTTTAAGATTTTATTTACTCATTTGAGAAAGAGAGACAGTATATGAGTTGGGGGGGAGGGAAGGGAGATACAGATTCCCCAAGAGCAGGGATCCTGATATGGGGCGCAGTTTTAGGACCCCAAGATCATGACTTGAGCTGAAGGCAGACACTTAACAGACTGAGCCACCCAAGTGGGTATCTTGTTAAAATGTATATGTATTTTAAATAACCTCACCATTATCTCTTTAAAAAAGCATACTGAATAATATTCCATCTTTTTATCAATAGCTTAAAGTCATGATTATAAGTAACATTGGTTTCCAAGATGCCACTCTCTTAGTCTGACTCCTAGTTCAGTGGCTTCTCTGTCTCTTCTGAGGGTTCCTTCTTGCTTCCCCAAGTCCTAAAATTTCAAATGTTCAGTGTTTCTCTGTTGTCTCCTCTTGGGGCTCAGGTGAGCTCCCTAACCTCTTAGGTCTTAAAAGCTTTAAACACCACCGGTCAGAACCTCCGTCTGAACTTCCCTCTTACATTCAATTACATGGTTGACTCTTTCACTCGATGCCTAATGAACATCTCGTGCCTGACCTCTCCAAAGGAGCCCCTCACTTTTCCTTCTCCAGCTCTTCCTCCTACGGTCATCTTTATTTCAGCAAATGACATTCCATTCTCTCTCCATTCTCGTGTCTCTCACCCCACATAGCTAAGCCATCAGAAAGTTCTTTTCATTCTATCCTCAAAATATATTCAGGAGCCCACCAGTTCTCACCACCTCCACCAGCACCACCATTGTCTCTTAGCTGGAGTCCAACAACCTCTCTCTGTTGCCTCCCTTGCCTCTCTAGCACCCGTTCCCTGAATTTTTTTAAGGTTCCTTTAAAAATGTCATCAGACTATGCCACCTTTCTGGTCAAAAACCGGCAATGGCTTTATAATTGTTGCAGAGTCAGATCCAAAGCCCTTGCCGTGATCTGTAAGGTCTGAGGGGCCTTGGCCTCTGCCTCCTCTCTGACTTCGTCTTCTGTCTCTTCCACTGGCTTCCTCTGTGTGCTTCTCCTATGGAGTTTCTCCATCTTGGCCCTATTATCAAGTGCCTTGCTCCGGAGGGGCTGTCCTGTCCACTGTAAGATGTTTGCTAACATCCCTGCCTCTCAGTAGATGACGGTAACATTCCTCCACTGTGACCAAAAAAAAAAAAAAAATTCGCAGACATCACCAGGTGGTCTCCAAGGTTAGGGGAAAAATGGCTCCTGCTGGAGAAGCAGCGCTCTAACCTGTCACATACACTTCTTGCTCAGGACCTTTGCACTGTCCATTCTCCGCCTTCTTCCAGATACCACATAGCTTGCTCCCCTGCTTGGCCAGGTCTCTGCTTCAGGTATCATGTTAATCATCCCACTCGCCTTACCTTTTTTTTTTTTTTTAAGATTTTTATTTATTTATTTGACAAAAAGAGAGATCACAAGCAGAGAGAAAGGGGGAAGCAGGCTCCTTGCTGAGCAAAGAGCCCAATGTGGGACTCGATCCCAGGACTTTGAGATCATGACCTGAACCGAAGGCAGAGGCTTAACCCACGGAGCCACCCAGGTGCCCCTACTTTTTCTTTTTTTTAAGAGCGAGCGAGCGAGCGAGCGCACGTGCGTGCGTATTGGGGGCAGGGCAGAGGGAGAGGGAAACTCTCAAGCATGTTCCCGACCCAGCACTGAGGCAAATGCGGGACCCAGTTATGACCCTGAGATCATGACCTGAGCCGAAATCAAGAGGCAGACGCTGAACTGACCGAGCCGCCCCGGCGCCCCGCGCTCCCACTCCTTACCAAGCCGGCATGGTCTTACTTCCTTTGTTCCGTTTGCCTTTGCCTTGTTTTAGCCACTTACTCTGCCCCGGCGTCTCCTCTAATACGGGGGGGAGCACGATTAGGGCCAAACTCGTGTTGTCCTGGTTCCCGCCTCCACCCCCCCCCCCCCCCCCCCCCGGGAAGGGGGGGGGACTGAACTGATTGGCGGATTTGGTCAGAACAAGCTGGTGTTTGGGGCTCAGCTCTCATTTCTTTTTCCTCCCGGTGTGTTCCTTTCCGAGGGCAAGTGAGGGAACCTGCTCCCTCTAGTGCTGCCTGTGACCACGCGGGTAAGTTTGGCTCAATCTGAGGTTTGATGAATTTTTAGCTCCTTTAGCCAGACCCTCATATCTAGCCTTTCAGTGACAAAAGCGCTATTTCGGACTCTGTCTGCTTTGTCATCATATATGTTAATCTGTTCGGATTTGAGGGAAAAGGAGAGATATCTACCGGAACCCTGGAGACCCTAATGTTGGATGCACTGAGAAATAAAGAAAGGATTGGAAACGGGGGGAAGCCCAGTAATAGGTGAACAGTTGAGGTTTCTGGTGTGGTAAGAGTAAGCGGGCTTTTTTTTGTTTTTCAAAGATTTGTTTGCGAGAGAGGGCACACATGCGCGCAGGGCGCACGCATAAGTTGGGGGAGGGGCAGAGGGCCGAATCCTCAAGCTGACTCCCTGCTGAGCACCGAGCCCCATGCGGGGGTTCAGTCGCAGCATCACTACCCCCACCACCCACCCATGAGATCGTAACCTGAGCCAAATCCAAGAGTTGGATGCTTAACCAACACTTAAGGGCCTGAGCCACCCAGGCACCCCAGAGGGCATACAGCCTTTGATTGGGATTTTATTGTGTGGCTAGGGTATAATGGTTTCCGCTATTTTTAGGGGATTATACTTGGGCAGTTTTTAACTGCTCTGGCTGAGGCACGAGGCTTCCAGTCTTAAGCCATGAAATATTTTACCTTGGGCGGATGATTCCCTGGTAGACCGCTAATTCCAGAAGCCATTCTCTTTCTATAGCATCAAGACTGTGGGCTGTAGGTCTCTGAAAAGGGGGACTAAATGGGCCTCAGCAAGGGCACCGGCGTCTCTTGGGCCTTGGCACATGCTGGCTGTGTGGGCAGCCCTCACAAAAGTGGCCAGAAAAGTGCAGGGGGTGCGGGCCACCCCCAGGTGCGGGCCTTGGCAAGCGCAAGGACCTCAGCGCATCGGTGGGGCTCCGGGGGAAGCTGCTCAGCACAGCGCTGGAGTGAGGGCCCCACAGTAGACCGAAGTGGTTTTCCAAGCGGTGGTCCTTTATGAAAGTAGGTGAAGGGAATTAATTTTCTTTAAACAGCAAAGCAACCAAGTCCCATGGGCCCTCAGAGCATTACTGTGTGGGCTGGGGGAGGGAGGTGGTTGCAGAGGGAGTCTGTCCTCAGTTGTTGGTGCGGCAGGCAGCAGGACATTCATGGCCCCAAATTCCATTCAGGAAGGTTTGTGGAAGGTTAAGTCTGGATGTATATGTTCTTTCCATACATAGGTCAAGAGTTCCCTCTCACTCCATGGTCTCAGGTTGGTTCTTGATTGGTTAATTTTGTCCAAGAGAGAGAGAGTTATTCTCCAGGAGACACCTTTTTCAGGTCTAACAATCCCTTGATGAGAAGTAGAGGAAACAGCCATTGTGGCTTAGGACAAGAAAATATCCGATTTCAAGGGACCGTGAATGCGGGGATCCTGGGTTCTATCTAATGGGGTGCCATAATTGGGGGTTCAGAGGGAAATGGAAATTAGACACGTACAAAGGGAATATAAGGGTCTTTGACAAAGAACTGGTGTCTGGTGCTCTCACCAGCATAAACTTTCAGCCTTGTAAGAAGACAGTAACTTCTCAGTGCCACATACCTAGAAGAGAGACAAAACACACAAGTGAATCCCTCTGTCCTCCTCCTCATGCTAAATGTTTAAGGCCAAAATGAGCCAAACTTAAGTTCTCCTGAGCTAAGGTAGGTCTCTAGATCTGGGGCTTTGGGTCCCAGGTTTAGCTGACTAACATTCGGGCAACACTAGCCTCATTTTTCAAAGATAACATTGAGTCTTTGCAACACTAAATATTTAGTTTTCTGAAACATAATTTTTCTTAAGATAACAGTTTTGGGGGATGAGGGGATTTGTTTATTTTCTAGTTTAGTGGGTGCTGGCTGGTGCCATGATCTACTTATGTGTCCAATTAACTTTTTGGACTCTATAATAAGGGAAGGACATCAAAGACTTGGCATTGCGCTGAGCAGCCCTGAGGCAACCGCTCTCTTCCCGTAAGAGACAGCGCACATTGCAGCTGATTAAAGGACCCCCAACTTCACCCAGGCAACGAGAACCCCTTCAAAGCCGAGTGTGAGACACTTTGGAGGAAAAATCTGGATCTGAATTTTGTTGACCTTTAACTTACATGGGCAAGAGTATTTGATTCCATTGGATTTTCGTACTTTTGGACATTAAATCACAGGGATTTAATCTCTGAACTTTCCATTTTTCTCTGAAATTACACAACAAAAAAGAGAGTTTATATCTAATTATGGGGTAGCTCTGTGTTGGCGTATTATTGTAGAGTGCCTTAAATTGTTTACTTTTACTAAAAAATCTCTGATATGCTTTCTTGGAAAATGTGGTTTATCAACAGCTGGGTAGGAGAAATCGAATAGGGAGTGAGTAGCCAACCTTAGTACAGAGTGACTTGGAGTTGGTTTAATTATGCTGTTCTAACCCATTTTAGGGTTTTCTGGAAGAAAATTCTATACCTCCCAAAAATATCCTCCAAAAAACTGGCTAGTATTGGAGGTGTGGCCTCAGGAAGGCAACAGCAATTATTCTAGCAAATTTCTTACCAATACTCTGAGAAAGAGAGCAAAACCCATGGTTGACCATAGACTTACTGGTTGACCATAGACTTCATCTCGGGTTAAGCCCGAGATGAAAAGACAAATGTGAGCAACTGTTGGAGAAAAAGGTAGAAATGCTTTTTCTTTAATGCTGATGTCTCCTTCCATGTTGAGGGAGTTAACTTAGTGTGATGCTAATAGTCCCTCTCCAATCCTCTGCTCAGCGTACAGCTACGGAAGGAGAAATGACTTACCTAATTTGAACATTTGGAAAGAATACACTGTGCATGCGTGGGGTTCAGCTCCCCCACTTCTCTCTTGGGAGAGAGATTCCGACTAAGCAGTCAGCTTTGTTCTGGCTCTACATGCCCTAAGTCAGCCAAAGCAGTTTCCCCATAAGAGGATGTCTTCCCTTGTCTAGACTTGCCTATGGCTGGGTGGGGAAAGCCTGTCTAATTTGGGGGCTTAGAATTACTGGCTTACTAACTTGTCAGCCATATCCCTCAACTTAGTCTTTATCCATAATAAAGGTGATATTTGACCTATTCTCAGTCTCTCATTTTTGTCTTATTTTTCCATTTCATCAGAGCCACAGTGGAGGGAAATACCCACACTTGATAATACCCATATTTAGCACTTTCTGAAATATTCTTTCTTTATGTAATATCTCTCTTTGGTAGAAGACGAGTTCCAAGGTAGGAACGTGTTTTCTTCTCTGCTGCGTTCACAGTGCCCCCGACTAACACAAGGTAGACTCTCATTAAATATTTGCTAAATGAGGACCTCAATTATGACGCCTTATGAACTAGGGTGATGACCTCAGGGATGACTGAGCTTTTTCTTCAATAAATATCTCCCTGTAAGTTATGGATTGTTAATTTCCTATCTCTGTTCTTTCTTTCTTTTTTTCAAGATTTTATTTATTTGTCAGAGAGAGAGAGAGCATAAGCAAGCAGAGTGGCAGCAGAGGCAGAGAGAGAACTAGGCTCCCCACTGAGCAAGGAGCCCGAGGTGGGACTTGATCCCAGGACCTGTGATCAGAGACTTACCCGATGAGCCACCCAGGTGTCCCTCTGTTCTTTCTTAGGAGTACCATAGAGGTGCTCTCTTTTACTCGCTCCCCACCATCTTTTCTTTCTTCTGTGTACTTAGGTAAAGCATTTTAAAATATGAGCCCAAGAATCTTTCTTAGTAAAGTATATGGACCTTGTATATTTACCGAGGCTGTTCTGTAGTGTTTCTTTCTGTTTTCTTTTTTCAGATTTTATTTATTTATTTGAGAGAGAGACAATGAGAGAGAGCATGAGAGGGGAGATCAGAGGGAGAAGCAGACTCCCCATGGAGCTGAGAGCCTGATGCGGGACTCAGCATCTCAGCATCCCAGAACTCTGGGACCATGACTTGACCTAAAGGCAGTTGCTTAACCAACAAAGCCACCCAGGCGTCCCTGTATTTCTCTGTCTTGTGTTTAGTTGCATTTTCAATGACTTCGATTTGTTGGATAAATGACATCTGGATAAATGAGGTGTTCCATTTCATTACGATGAAACGGAGAATGGCGCATACATGATTCGAAGTTGCCGGGAAGGAGATTCTGTTTTGTCTCCATCAAGGCCAGCGAGCAGTTATATTATAACATTTACATGTTTGGCTTCTGTTCCCACGGGACTTTGTCTTTCAAATGTCCTCTTAAAACTCTGTTTATTTGTCAGACTCATTTCCTCTTTTGTTTTCTGGTCTTAGGCATGTACAGCAGTTCCCCCTTATCCACAGGTCAGCCAAGACCTCCAGCAGATGCCTGAACACATGGAGAGTACTGAACCCCATATATATATATATATATATATATATATATAGTTTTTTCCTATACGTACCTATGACAAAGTTTAATTTATAATATAGACACAGCAAGAGATTAACAATAATAAAATAGAGTAATTGAAACAATATACTGTACTAAAAGTTATATAAATGTGGTCTCTTTCAGATTATCTGGTTGTGGGGTGCCTGGGTGTCTCAGTGGGTTAAAAGTCTGCCTTCAGCTCAAGTCATCTCAGGGTCCTGGGATCGAGCCCCGCATCAGGCGGGGAGCCTGCTTCCCCTAGCCTATCTCTCTGCCTACTTGTGATCTTTGTCTGTCAAATAAATAAATAAAATCTTTTAAAAAAGAAAACAAAAACAAACAAACAAACTCTCTGGTTGTATTGTACTCACCCTTTTTCTTGTGATGATGAGAGATGCCTACATGATCAAATAGCATGAGGTAAATGACATAAATATTGTGATTTGACATTAAGCTACTATTGACCTTCTGACTATTTGTCAGAAGGATCATTTGCTTCTGAACTGTGGTTTCAGCTTTGTTGTCCTAGTTTCCAGTTATCTGTTTAGTTATCACAGTCCAGAAGCCGATGATCTTCCTTGATTTATGGTCAGAAGATTAATGGTGGCCTAACGTTTTGTCACAATAACTATGTCATTTGCCTCACATTATCTGGTCACATGTGCATTTTATCATCTCACATTACAAGAAGGCTAAGTCCAGTAGAATAGACATTGAGAAAGACCACATTTCCGTAACTTTTATTACAGTATATTGTTCTTATTATACCATTAGTTACTCTTTACTTTTTACTCTTTACTACATTAGTTACCATTAGTTACTCTTAATGTCTTGCTGTGCCTAATTTAGAAATTAAACTTTACCATAGGTATATATGGAAAGAAAAAAACCCAGTGTTTATTGGGTTTGGTACTCTCCATGGTTTCGGGTACCCACTGGGGGTCTTGGAACATGTCCCCCATGGACGAGGGGGACTATTGTATGAATCTGGACATACCCATGGGTATTTTCATCTCTTCAGTTTTTCTTTCTTCCTACATGGCCAACTCTTTGTAATATTAGGGTTTTGAATTTGGAATTATTTTGAGGCAAAACCATAAGCTTAAACTTACTAGAGTGTGTGCGTATGTGTGCGTGTGTGTAGGGGTTTCCAATTCAAGTTCGGTTAAGAAAATTTTTATGTTGCCTTTTTGTTGTTTTTATTAGTGTCCCTGAAGCTTACAATTCCATCTGAAACATCAGGAAAGGGGTAGCTCTGTTAGAATCTGGTATTCCCTCATTTCAGTGAGGTCATGACGCCAACTTAATATCATCAAAACTCCACAGCAAACTAAATTAGGCCTTTGTTGTTGTGGTTATTAAAAGCAACAGAAGCCAATCTGTGGTAGGCAGCTTTTAAGACAGCGCCAGGGACTCCCACCTCCTAGCACTCACAGCTTGTGTGCTCCCTTCCTCTTGAGTGCGGGCTCAACAGTGACTTGCTTCTTATGAATGGAATGACAAAAGTAATGTGGATCACTCTGAGATTAGGTCATAAAGGACTTCCCTCTGGCACTCTCCCACCATCTCACCCGTTGGTTCCCTCTGATGAAGCCAGTTGCCGTGTTAAGAGCTGTCTCCTCCAGAGAGGCTCACATGGCAAAGGACCACAGCAGCCTCTGGCTGGGAGCCAGTGAGGAACAGAGGCCCTTAGTCCAACAGCCTCCAAGGAAGTAAATCCTGCCAACACCCACTAAATGGGCATGAAAGCAGATTCTGCCCTGTTGATTCCTGAGATGACATTAGCATTGCCGATACCTTGATTGCAACCTCTTGAGATGCCCTCAGCTGGAGGATCCAGCAAGGCCATGCTTGGACTCCAGACCCATAGAAACTTCGAGCTAACGTATGCTGTCTCAAGCCACCATGTTTGGGGGAAGTGATCTATCACCAGTGATAGACAACTAATATACATCCTAAATCTGTCATGAAAAATTAAATTTAATAATTTATTAGTTTATATCTCTTTTAACTCTAATTAAAAGCAAAGAATAAGAAATCACTTGACTTACCAAAGGATTTGTTACCCTGTCATTAGAATCATTTACCTTCTCAGTTTCCGGGAGTCCTACCCCAAAAGGCTCTACCAAGACTTACCAAATAATTATCAGTAATATATGCTGCTTTTTAAGTTAGAAGCTCCTTGTTTAATCCTATATACTAAAAAGATTGGAAATGTGGGATGTTAATTTTATGCATCTTTGCCAATATAACATTTTTTAAAATTGAAAGATAGTTAACGTGGCTATATTATATTAGGTTTAAGTGTACAACATGGTGATCTGACAGTTACACACCCTACAAAATGCTCATCATGCTGCGTGTGGTTACCATCTGTCACCGCGCAAAGCTATTACAATTTATTGAGTATATTCCCTGTGCTGTACTTATCACCCCCATGCCTTCTTTATTTTATAACTGGAAGTTTGTACCTCTTCGTCCCCTTCACCTATTAAGCTCATTCTCCCCACCCCCCACCCCTGGCAACCACGCATTTGTTCTCTGTATTTATGAGTCTATTTTTGTTTTCTTTGTTCTTGTTTTATTTTTTAGAATCCACATGTAAGTGGAATTATCCAGTCTTTCTGTTTTCCTGTCTGACTTATTTTGTTTAGCATATCTTCTAGGTCTTCCCATTTTGTCACAAATGGCAAGACTTAATTCTTTTTAATGGCTGAGCAATATTCCCATGTGTGTTGTATGTGTGACACGTCACAACTTTTTTTTTTTTTAATTTAAGTGAGGATATTTATTTATTGTGTCGTTTTAATTGAAATGTAATTGACACACAATGTTGTATTAGTTTCAGGTGTACAACATAGTGATTCAACAAGTTTCTACATTAGGCTATGCTCACCCACAGGCGTAGCTACCCTCTGTCACCATACAAGTCTATCACAATACCACTGCTGTATTCTGTGCTGTACCTTTTACTCCCATGACTTACTCATCCCATGGCGGGAAGCCCACACCTTACTCTCTCTTTCACCGTTTTGTCCATCTTCCCATCGCCCTCCCCTCTGGCAACCATCAGTTTGTTCTTTGGATTCTACATGAGTGAAATCACATTGTATTTGTCTTTTTCTGAGGGACTTATTTCACTTAGCATCATACCATCCAGGTCCACCCATGTTGTTGCAAATGGCAAAATTTTATGTGTATATAAAATGATCACATCATCTTTCTCTATTCATCCATCAATGCTTCTGCATCTTGGCTCTTGTAAATGCTGCTGCAATAACCACAGGGGTGCATATATCTTTTTGAATCAGTGCTTTCATTTTCTTTGGGTAAATACCCAGTAGTAGCATTCTGGCTCTTATGTTATTTCTATTTTTAATTTTTTGAGGAAACTCCATACTGTTTTTCACAGTGACTGTACCAGTTACTTTTCTACCAACAGTGCAGGAGGGGTCCTTTTTCTCCACATCCTTGCCAACATTTGTTATTTCTCGTCTTTTTGATATTAGCCATTCTGATTGGTGGAAGGGGTTATCTCATTGTGGTTTTTGTTTGTTTGTTTTTTAAAAATTTTATTTATTTGACAGAGAGAAAATGCCAGAGAGGGAACACAAGCAAGGGGAGTGGGAGAGGGAGAAGCAGGCTCTGCATCGAGCAGGGAGACCCATGTGGGCTCGATCCCAGGACAGTGGATCATGGCCCAAGCCGAAGGCAGATGCTCAACAATTGAGCCACCCAAGTGCCCCTCATTGCGGTTTTGATTTGCATTTTCCTCATGCTTAGTGAGGTGGAGTATCTTTTCACATGTCTTTTGGCCATTGATGTGTCTCTGGAAAAATGCCTATTTGGGTTCATTTGTTAATTGGACTATTTTTCTTTTCGGTGAGTTGTGTAAGTTCTTTATATATTTTAGACATTAACCCTTTATTAGAGACATGATTTGTAAAGATCTTCTCCCATTCAGTAGGTTGCTTTTCTGTTTTGTTTATGGGTTCCTTCATTGTATAAAAGCCTTTTGTTTTGAAGTAGTCCCAATACTTTATCTTTACTTTTGTTTCCTTTGCCTGATGAGACGTATCTAGAAAATATTGAGAAGGCTGATGTCCAAGACATTAATGCCTATATTTTATTTTAGGAGTTTTATGGTTTTAGGACTTGAAAGATATTTTAATCTTTTCACATTGCCCTAAATATATATTCCCCCAAATATTGAAGTTGCAAATTTAGCTCATTTAATTTTAGAGCATATTGGCCAACATCTTAATTTTTAAAGTCATCTTTATGTTCAAATTAATTAACTGAATTGGATTTACTTTCTGTTGGAAAAAGTGGGACTCTATTTTAAAGTGTTAAACATAATAATACACACTTTAAAAATATTATATAAAGTACTGAGAGATAAATTATGGTGCACATCCTACAAGACTATTCAAGAACCAGCTATAGAGTGCTGGGTTTATTTTTGCCTCAAACAGCAAAAAGATAGATGATCTCTGATGGAAGAAGAAGGAAGTGTTTTTGCAGGCATTTACTTGGGAAAATGAGCTCCAGGAAGAATTTCTCAGTTGGGTAATAGAGAATATTAAGTTTCTTTTCTTATCACCAGTGTCACAATGTATAATTTTTCATAGTGACACTCAAATCTCTGACATTTCTGTCATTGGGGAAAATAAAGTTGTTATGTAAAAAATAATGTTATTAATCTTATTCATAAAAATAAATTATTATACCTATTCTGTGGAGAAAGATATCCCTTATCGTATAGGAAGACATCCTCTAAAGAACATATATAATATTTTTTTCTCATTAGGTTGAATGAATTAAGTGGGATACTCTAGGTGAAAATGCCTGGTGTAAGTCCCAACACTCTGTAGGTACAAGGCTTTTTTTTTTTTTAATTATTATGTTTTCATTTTATTTTAAATTTTAATCTAAATTTAATTTAATTTTTAAGCTTAATTCCAGTACAGTTAACATACAGTGTTCTATTAGTTTCAGGTGCACAATACAGTGATTCAACAGTAAGTGCATTCTTTAATCCCCATACCCTATTAGACCCAACCCCCCACCCACCTCCCCTCTGGCGACCATCAGTTTGTTCTCCATAGTTAAGAGTCGGTTTCTTGGTTTCCTTGTCTCTCTTTTTTCCTTTGGTCACTTGTTTTGTTTTTTAAATTCCATGTATGAGTGAAATCATATAGTATTTATCTTTCTCTGACTGACTTCTTCACTTAGCCTTATACCCTCTATACCTATCAATATTACAAATGGCAAGATTTCATTCTTTTTTATGGCTGAATAGTGTTCCATTGTATGCATATACTACGTCTTCTTTATCCATTCTTCTGTTGATGGACACTTAGACTGCTTCCATAATTTGGCTATTTAAATAATGTTGCAATAAACATAGGAGTGTATGCATCCCTTTGAATTAATTGCTTTTTAAAAATAGCTATGTCTCTATCTATTTATCTTAGTTCCTTGTTTTTTTGGCACAGAAGCATCTTTTTTTTATTTCTTAAATTTAAATTTAATGAATTAACATGTACTATATTATTAGTTTCAGAGGTAGGCTTCAGTGATTCATCAGTCTTATGTAATACCCAGTGTTCATTACACCCTGTGTCCTCCTTAATGTCCCTCATCCAGTTACCCCATCCCCCTGAATTAGTGGTTTTTGTATTTTGGGGGATAAATACCCAGGAGTGTGATTATGTTTTTTTTTTGTTTTTTTTTTTTTTTTATACATGGATTTAAGGCTATTAGTCTGTGTTCTCCAGGTAAAGATGATGGTAGTGAGAGATAAGGATGTCTGGGGACCAAAGGTTCTGGTTGAAGCTTTGAGGTTTCTGAGGATATTTCAATCTCCACAATTTATAACCAATACACATATGATGTCCAAGAGCCTCAACTTTTTTCTCTAGAAAGAACAAAACACTGGCCCATAAGATAACATGGGAGAGAAAACTGGCTGACCCAGTGGACTGTTTAACTTTGGAGTGAGCTACTGAGGTTGTGAAATCCCATCTTCTGGCTGCCTCCAAAAGTGGAGTATTTTCTTATCTGTCTGGTATGTTAAGACAGAGATGGGCTAAGGGTGTAGGACAATGGCAATGACCTCTGAAGATCTCTCCAATCCTAAAAGTGACTAATTTTTGCAAAGGAATGCATAGTGTTGGGCAATAGAGAAATAAAAACATCTATCTAGAAGTCATGTTATGAATTAGAATCTGTAATTCTTGGAGGTTTTTTTCAGGACTTGATCAGTAAAATATCTACAATATATCATTACCTTTATATGCAATCTTAATTTCAAAATAATAGTGCCTATTTTATACCTTGCATGTGTTGTCTTCGTACATAATTTGTATAGTGCATCTTATTGCCATTAGTATATACACAGATCCCTTTTTTCTGCTAGCCTCTGTGTACTTCTAGACAGGCACATGTCTTTATCTTTACATTCTTAGAACCTGACATTAATCCTGGAATGTACGGGGCTGAATGAACTTTTGATGGACCGAGCTAATCTGGTCAGACCTGTCTGAGCCTACCCCAACACTCTGTACCTTTTCTTGTAGCATTTATTTGCTCATTTTGGGGTCATTGTCATTACTACTTTATCTCCAACATTAAGTTTTGCTCTTCTTTTGTCTAAGAGAAACAGTATATTTTAGTGACAAAGACATACTCCAGACTAAAAATCAGTTTAGGTAATCTGCTGTATAACTTTGTGCAAATTATTTAATCTCTCTATGCCTCGATATCTTCATCTGTAAAATCGGGGTATTGACAGTACCCATCTTGTAGGGTTTTGGACTATCTGTATTGAAATATCTAACAAGTTTAGCACAATACTTTGCAGCTAGCAAGTACTCAACACATGATATCTATTTTCAATTTACCCTGTAGGCTTACAATTCCCTATGGATGGGAGGCATGTAATCCAGGTTGAATTCAAATAAATCAGAATCTGGGGGAGAAATAGTCAATGGTTGCAGTAGGTAGAGATTTGTAAGAGATGATTACTAAGTTTGACTTAGTATTCAATATATTTTAATTAAATGTGTTTTAGTTATTATCATCAGAATTATTACTTTTTTTTTAGAAAGTGTTCTTACTAAGCCATCAGTCTTTTCTACATTCTACAAGATATGTACAACCTCACTTCATCCCATGTGTTTCCATGTGAGTTTTATGAAGTCAGTACCTTATACTTTCATAGGCAACCCGTTCTCCCAGGCTATTATGGAATGCAAGGTTTTCATTTCAGAGAAGCATAATTGCTATACCATATGGGTACATTTATGATGCTGTATAAATTTTTAAAAATGCTGGGGTGTATTTTCCCATGACCATACTCTGGGAGTAGCTTTAGAACAGTTTTTGTTTCTAAGACAGGAATACTTCATATATAAGAATTGCTGATTCATTCATTAATCTTTAAAAGTGAAACTGCAGGTCTATGTATCCCATTGCATTTTAACATCCCCCAAAGCCTTAAGAACAAAAACTAGGATGAAAAGTGAGATGACTTCTACCATAGAAGTGTTATCAATAAGGAGCTGCTCAGAAAATGTTCTCCGATCCATTTTCCCAACTCTACTTTACCCACTCCATCTTTTTTTTTTTTTCCCCTTGCAGACACATTCTGCCTACTTTTGGCCAATGGAAGATATTGGCGGGAGATTGGAGGACAAGATGTCTGGGCATTTCCATCCCCCTCATTTGTTTGGGTCGGGGAGACTTCTCTCTGGCAGTGTTTGTGTCTCATCATGGTTACAGGGTTTTGTAGGATGGCCCTCCACCATTGTTCCAGCTAATTATGGGGAGTCAACTCATGAGACCAACTCTTACTGCATAGCTTGGCTTTTAGGATTGGTCTCCTCATCTCCTCTTCTTCTAGTCCCTCTAGACCTAAAGGGGGTCACAGATTCCTTCAGTTACTAATTTCTGGTTTGTCTCAAGGACCCATCTTTGGTTTTTTGGCTCTTCCAAACACCTTTTATGTCTCTCTGTTGGGTTCCCCGACATAGACCTTGATCTCACAGTAGGATATTCAGTGATTTTAGCAATTTGGATAGATACGCAGAGACCTGTAAGTTTTTCTCTATATGTAGCAGGTACATAGTAGGTGCCTTAGCCCATCTGGGCTGCTGTAAAAAAATGCCACAGGCTGGGAGGCTAGTAAACAACGAAATTTATTTCATATAGTTCTAGAAAGTTAGCAAGTCCAAGTCAGAGTGCCTGTATGGTCATGTTCTGGTGAGGATTTTATTTGTTGTTCAGAGCTGATGGCTTCTCACTGTGTCCACACCTGATTGAAAGTGCTAAGGAGCTCTATCATTTCTTTAATAAAGGTGGTGATCCCATTCATCAGGGCCAGACCCTTAGGACCTAAGCACCTCCCAAAGTCCCCACTCCCAATATAATCACATTGGGCATTAGGATTCCAACATGGATTTTGGGGTATACAAACAGACTGTAGCAGTAGGTAATGCAGAAGTTTCTGGAATCTTGTTGTTTAAATGCAGGGAGTAAAACTTTGTTTCTTAAATCACTTCTAAGGATTTGCATGCTTTGAACAAAGACTTATTAGGCTGTAACTCTTCCCTTTTCAAAATTCCTGCACTATTTCTCTGTGGCTGAAGTTTACACAGAGGAAGAGAACATGAAGGTTCTGTACATCCCTCTTGTCAGCTCAGAAAATTTCCTTCAACTTTAGACTCTTCTGCATTGATTTTTAACTTTCATGGAATAAGGAGGAGCTCTTTTAAAAAAGGAGAAGTGTTGGTGGACTGACTAGGACTCTTAAGTATAGTGAATTCTAGGGAGGAGGTTCATCCTATGTATGAAAGATCTTTTTCCTCCTATTCTGATTTTCTCTTTTACAAGGAGAAATATTAAAAGTATTGATGAGAATGTTATCAGTAATGAGTTGCTTAAAGTGATCTGTATGTGTACTAATCTTAAATAGTGAAAGTGCCAGAGGAATGTTCAAGAACACCAGGTTACTGTTGGGCCAAATAATTCTCTTATTTACTGTTATTTGATAGCTGTAATCCCGGAGATTGGATTGAGAGTATTTACTGCCAGGCTCTACTTTTGATTGCTTCTAATTTTTTTAGGCTCATTTAAAAGAGCACGAAATCAGTTAATTAGGCAATGGTGATTCCAGGCAGATGAGGATTGATTTCTTCCATTTAAGAGTATCATTCTTGATAAAAGAGGATGCTATTTTGGAGATAAAGGGCCAGAGAGACAGCATCTGTTAATTTCCACAATGCTCAAGATTCATAGACCAGCACATAATTTCTTGTATAAAGAGAAACTCACAAACTATGACAACACAATTCTCCTAAGTTTCACTGAGAGAATATTTCCTGCCAGTAACTTCATGACCCTCACATAACTTAAATTTGTGGTTTGAGATAATTATTTTGAAGGGAAAAATAAATTGGTACTAAACTCGTATTGGCTCCATGTTTCTTGGACATATTTTGTAAACATTTTAAAAAGATTATTTGGAAACATTCTTCACAACTTTATATACATATTTTTTACTAGTTTCATTGCCAAAATAAATTAGCCTAGGTCAATAGCTGTCTTTCAGTCTCTGTTTTCTTCTTTTTATTATTATTTTTTAAACATTTGAGAATCTTAACTGGGGAAGTCACCCAGAAGACGATTGTTTCTATTAAATTAAAGATTTGGAAGCTAAAGTTTCAGCTCAGTAAACGTTTGCTTATTATCTACTTTGTGCTAGGTATTTTGGATAGAAGATGAGGAAAGCAAGTTCTTTGGACAGTAGGTTCTCAAATTTTACATTTATCAAAATTACCTGGAGAGCTTGCTAGACCCCAGCCCCAGAGTTTTTGATTTAGCAACTCTAAAATGGGAATCCCAAATTTGCATATCTAAAGAGTTTCCAGTAATGTTGATGCTGTTGTTCTATGAATCACAAAAAGAACATGAAAACATATGATTAAAATGTGATTTGTATGCTTGACAATTCACAAGGATAATGTTATGACCGAGTTTTCACGTCTGAGAGACCACCAAGGAGCCAAGCACCGATGCAACCACATGAGGGTTTATTTGACAAGCTTAAGGTTGGGCCCAAGTATACCTGACACAGCGGAGTAGGGACTTGGACCCCGAACCAGATTACAGTCAGAGTTTTTAAAGGCAGAATAGGGGTGGACTCGATGGTGGGTGAGGACAAAGGGGATTATGGATGATGTCAGTCTCCAAGGATTTTTGGAAGCAAGGTCTCCAGGACCTTGAGGGGCTTGCTATTGTTGGGAGAAAGGTTATTTATTACCAATAATAAAAATCTTCTTGTGAGACCCTTTAGATGTATCAGTGGGCCATATGCTTGGGAATGATTCTCGACACTATCTTGGAGGTTTAGAGATAAAGTTTCCTAAAGGAATTGTTAAAGTAGACTTACAGGATTCTGGTCAGACCTGTCGGGGTAGGGGGTCTGTCAGGCTAGGATTGTCCTTAACAAAACCTCAAGGTGAGGGTAGTTGAGTCCCCAGGGCAGAGCCACTCTGTCTGTTTCAAGGGCTTGTCAGTAGGTAAGGAATTTTTTTTTTAAGATTTTATTTATTTATTTGACAGACAGAGATCACAAGTAGGCAGAGAGGCAGGCAGAGAGTGAGAGGGAAAAGCAGGCTCCCTGCTGAGCAGAGAGCCCGGATCCCAGGGCCCTGGGATCATGACCTGAGCTGGAGGCAGAGGCTTTAACCCACTGAGCCACCCAGGCGCCCCCGTAGGTAAGGAATTTTAATGATTTTCTTCTGCCTCTGTTTCCCACATCAGCTAAACTTGAGATGGGATGGCCGTAATTTTCTCGGCTTCCACAGATATAAGGTGGGACAAATGGAAAAATAATTAAATCCATTGTAGAAGGGGGAGGATCAGAAAAAGCTTCAGGAAAGGATGATGTAAGAGCAATATTTGGTAGCATGAATCGGAACTCAGAGAGGAACAATAGAGAATGGAGAGGAAATTTTTTTAAGTACCAACATATAAAAATATACAGAGTCATGCCAGAGCATGATTTATTCATTCATTTAACACATTTTTGTAATATCCATTACATCTTGGGAATAAATAATGTGTTTACAAGAGTACTCATTGGTAGATCACTTGGCTGAAGCATGAGTAGCTGAGTACCATGGCAGGAAATGGGACTGGAAGTATGGTTGAGGGCCATTAGTGATTCGTGGATGACATGGACCATGCTAAGGAGCTTGGATTTCATCCTCTAGGGAGTAAGGAGTATTTTGGGAAGATTACATTCGTAGCAGTGGAGAATGCATTGGAGAGAAACAGAACAAGACCCAAGTAAGAGAGATCAGTAGGAAGGTTATTGCAGTAATCTGATCAAGAGATGATGAAGAACCTAGCAAATTTTTACTTCATTTTCAAGTCATATGACATATAAACATAATTTTTAATGCATTTTCTTTCTCCAGAAACTCACCACCTACCTTCCTCTCCCATTAGAATGTTAATTGTTTAGAGGCTAGGTGATGAGCTTTTTATTAAATCCTATATGGTTACACGTGGGTTCAAACAGTAGAAAGGAAGGAGTATATTTGCGTAACCATCTAAACAGGTAATAGGGAGTAATTTAGACAATTAGGAAAATAAAATTGACTGGGGGGATTTTTTTTTTTGAATATTTAAAAAACCACCTTTAAATACATGAGTTCCTGCTAAGTTCTTGTCCTGAAATTTAGCCGGTGGCCCTATTGCCATTCTAAATTTAAAACTGTCTTCAGATTTATGGAATAGCTGAGGGCACTGGTAAAATTCTATGTAGACTACAGAAGAGAGCCTGTCTTTCCTCCTGCAAACTCCAAAGATTTTCCAGTCAAGTGATGAGAACCATAGAGGATACTGTCCTCATATCCAAATCCTTTTAGGTCAATTCACGTCTGATTATATTTTCAATTTTTTGCCATGCCAAAATGTCCCATTTGATGAAAATGTAGCTTTAGTATTTGTGGGAGCAGAATTTATAAAATAACATTCCAAAGACATCCTGCTCTAAACCCTTGGAATCTGTACATAGGAGTTTCACTCTCCTGACTAGGCTATGCTATGACAGAGTAGACCTTAAGATAGGGAGAGTATCTTTTTGGACCTGATCTAATCACACAAATCCTTAAAAGAAAACTTAGAGAGTTTTCTCCAGCTGATTTGCAGTAGGAAAAGCCAGGGGGAAATTGAGGTGTGAGAAGTATTCAAGGACTCAATGCTGGTTTGTAGATGACAAGAACTACAAGAGAAAGAATGTGGGTGGCCTTAGGAGCAGCAAGTAGCCCCTTGTTGACAGCCACTAAGGAAAAGGGAGCCTCAGACATACAACTACAAAGAACTAGATTCTACCAGCAACCTGAAAGCTTTGTTACAGCCTGAATTGTGTCCCCCAAGATTATATGCAAAAGTCCTATCCCTTAGTGCCTCAGAATGTGACTATATTTAAAGATAGGATCTTCAAAGAGGTAATTAAATTAAAATGAGATCATTAGGGTGGGCCCTAATCCAATACGGTGCTCTTCTAAGAGGAAACTGGGACACCAACAGGCACACAGGGAAGACCAAATGAAGAAAGGTAGAAGACGGATATCTGTAGACCACCCTTGCCAGCTTCTAGAGCTGTCCTGAACTTCTTGATCTTGAACTTCTAGCTTCTAGAGCTGAGAAAAAAAAATAAATTTCTGTTGTTTAAGCCACTCTGTCTGTTGCAGCTTTACCAAACTTGGAAACAGATTTCTTCTCCCTAGCCAGGCTGACACCATGATTTTGGTCTTGGGAGACCATGAGTAGAGAACATAGAGAAACCCATCTGGATTCTGACCTACAGAACTGCGAGATAAGAAATGGATATTTTAAGCCACTAAATTTGTGGTAACCTGTTATGTAGCAATAGAAGATTAATAAAATATCCTAAATTATTAATTCATGAATGTGCTCTTTAAATATTTTAAAATTATATTTTATGATTTCTACAACTTGAAAATATGAGTTAAATATATTATTTATTTGGGTAGAAACTTAGCTGACTTTAGAATTAGTAGCCTTGTTCAAATTAAAAAAATTTGTTGACTATTTTCTCTGTGGTAAGAACAAAGGGAATCCCATAGCAATCTTTATTGCTGTAAACCAACTTTCTGCTCAGGCTTCTTATGGGACGTGGTGATGCCAAGACTGAATCCAGGTTCAATTGAAGTAAGTCAGGATTTGAGGGAGAAAGGGTCAGTGGCTACAGTTGGTAAAGATTGGTACTAGATGATTGCTAAACCAATGTTTAACTCCCTGCAATTCAACATATTTTAATTCTCATAAGCTAATGACTACTTTTTAAAGATATAACTCAGAAAATTGCACCGGATAAATTAAATACACATACTAGAGTGAATATCTTTTCCAAGGCCCACGAATCCGAGCCCCAGGACAAGTTCAGCAAAGTTATACTGTGAAGTGTATTACCTATGAACTGCAGCTTTCTGAGAATTTCCTTCTAAAATATGTTACAGCCATGAGGATTAAATTGGCCCCTCCCATACCAAGTTAAAGATTAATTTGTAGTTTTAGAAATGAAAACCAATGATCAAGGAGCACTTTTATTTCTGGTGTAAATCACCAGTACAGAGGAGATAGATGGCGTCAAGTGCCAAATTTGTAGGACTGTGGGGAATATTTGAGCTTTTGTCACATATTGCAATTTCCTCTGAATAATTTTGGAGTCTGAGTAAGCAAGTCATAGACATTTATCAAAATAACATGTCTGTCTCATTTTTCTTAAAAAATGACTTATCTTTGACTTATATTTGGGAGTAACTAATTTCTTCACTTCCTGATCATTGTTCACTTACTCATAAAGTTGATAAATTTCAGTTAACTGTTCCCATCTGTTTATCTACTTTGTGGATTATTATGCATAATTGCTCATGTTTCATACTCTGTATTTGATTACTGTCCTAATCCTAAGCTTTTCTCACAAGATTTCAGGCAAGAATGAAAAAACAAGAGTGCAAAATACAACTGGTTGTTGAGAGGATTAATGACAACTCTAGAGGAAGTTTGAGATAGAGAGTGATATCATTGGCTTACCTTTGTTCACTGATGTATTATAGAAGGTTCTTGGCACTTATTGTACAAATGAATAGGAATTCTGGGTTACTTTTGGGCTTTATTTCATTATTGAGCTTGAACTGTTTCTCAGATATATATTGACTCGTATATATATTTTCTTTTTTGTGAATTTTCTATTTACATATTTTGTCATTCTACTGCTTGATGTTTTTACTATTAATGTATTAAACATTATATATATAATAGTAAAACCATACCACAAATGTTCCAAGTATTTTTTAAATTATAGAACTCTTATTTATGTAAAAAAATTTTTACTTGACATCCAAGAAAGACTTCCTGCCTCCCTATTTAGAGATCAGATATTCACCTATATTTTTCCATTTAAAATATACTATTTTTAAACAGTTAATCCATCCATCCTTTTGGCATCTGGTGTATGTTTTGACATTAGGATCTAACCTAACCCTTTTTTGATAAGTCCACTCATGTATTTAGTTGCAGGAAATTTAGGTGCAGCACTCTGGCTGTTTGAGCAGAAAAGCAATTTATTAAGTGGCTAGATCACAGAATCACCAAGAGGTTTGAAGAACCAGTGTGGAAGCTGTGAAGATAGAAAAGTCCAGTGCTAGGCTTTAGATCTTTCTAAGGGCCCACTGCTTCTCTGGCTGAGTGCTGAAACCTTCAGTTTCCACAAGTAAGCCACAAGCATTGAACATTGGCTCTTCCAGTCCCTTGCGACCTAAGACAATCAATCTTGCTGCAGAAGCCACTGCAAGAGAGGATTCTCTATGTTTTCTGTTTCTTTGGTGTACTGGTTCTCCATTCAAAATCTAGGCAAGTGTGTGTGTTATCTACCAGAGTTAGGGCATAGCTCATACTCTAGATCAAGGGAAATTAGCAAACACCTGCATTTTCAATCCCAATAGTGGGAAGTACTTTTTTCCTGTCTCCCAAACTCACATGGTGGAGAGCATAGAGCTACTGACATTACATACCACTGACCCCCTGAACAACATGGGTTTGACGGGGTGCATCTATTGTTACATGGACTTTTTTTCCAGTACAATACAGTACTGTAAATGCATTTTCCTTATGTTTTCCTTAATAGCATTTCCTTTTCTCTATCTTTATTGTGAGAATATGGTTTAGAATATATATAACAAAATGTGTGTCAATCAACTCTTTATGTTATCAGTAAGGATTCTGACCAACTGTAGGCTATTAGTAATCAAGTTTTGGGGGAGTCCAAAGTTCCGCATGCATTTTTGACTGCACAGGATTTGGCATCCCAACCCATGTGTCAATCAACAGTCAACTGTAGGTTTCTTTCTTGAAAGTATAGATAAGAATGTCATTATATACATTAACCATACCTGCAATATACTTTCTTAAAAAAAGATTTTATTTATTTGAGAGAGAGAGAGAGAGAGCACAAGCCAAGCGCAGGAGACAGAGGAAAAGGGAGAAGTAGACTGCCTGCCAAGCAGGAAGCCTGATGTTGAGTTCGATCCCAGAACCCTGGGATCATGACCTGAGCTGAAGCACATGTTTAACTGACTGAGAACCCAGGTGCCTCCTTTTTTTTTTTTTTTGTTTGTGAGGAATATTAGGTTGTAGGGAAGGGGACCATGGATATGAGTATATGCTACTCCTTGTGAAGAGTTAAAATATGATCTTTGTGTTATATCTGCTGGCTTTGAATTCTGTCTTTGCCATTACTAGCTCTGTGACCTTAACCAAATTAATTAACATCTCTTTTAGCCTTAGTTTATCTGTTAACTGGGTTATATCACTATCTACTGTGTTGGGACGATTATATATATTATCTATATCTATATCTATATCTACACACACACACACACACACACACCCTGAAATGAGGGTGAAGTGTATCATAACACAGTGTCTGGTACAGAATATGCACTTAATAAATGTTATCATTATAAGTTACAATCATTATGTGTTCTGTTTCTTTCACTGCAGCTGGACTATCGTTTTTGGTCATCTACTTTGGCCTATTGAAAATATCAATGAAAGATGCAATTCATTTTTTGCAGAGTGGGGAGGGGCCATGGGGGAGGGAGAGAGAGAATCTTAGCAGACTCCACGCCCAATGCAGAGCCTGGTGCCAGGTTCTATCTTACAGTCCTGAGACTGGACCTGAGCTGAAATCAAGAGTTGGACGCTTAACCAGCTGAGCTACCCAGGTGCCCCTAAAGATGCAGTTCTTATTGTGAGAAGCTGGTGACAGTGACAATAGGTACCAGATTCAAAAATCACTCTCTCATAGTGTTTTAAGGTCTGTGTAACCTTGTCATGCCATTATGGGGCCATAATTTGGGGGTTTAAGGTATATAGGAATATAAAATGCATCCCAATTCTGAGTGTCAGTTATTTTTAATTATGAAATTTTCAAATTTTCACAAAATTAGAAAAACTAGTTCATTGAATCACTCTCTATTTTTCACCCAGATTTAATAACTACCAAGATCTTGCTACATTTGCTTTATCTAAGTCAAATTAATATATTACATTTGATTGGAAGTTAGCTCTAGAAGTTTTCATAGATGCCTGTTTAAATTTTTTGGTAAGACTATTTCCGAAGTGGAACTGAATGCTTCATACTGTTATTGTATCAGGGTATCATGGCAAGAAGCATACAATATCTGTTTGTCTTACTTTTATAATGCTGAGATTGACCATTGATTTCAGGTGGTGACGGCCTAATGCCTCCATTATAATTCTTATGAACACTGTCATCTAATGTTTAACACACTGATGACCTTTTCCTGACTCAAATATTACTTAAGAGGTACAAAATGGAGATTTTTCTATTTCTATTTTTTTGCACATTTAATAATATATTGATTTGCAAATATTTTCTTCCATTCCATAGATTGCCTTTTCATTTTGTTGAGTGTCTCCTTTGCTGTGCAAAAGCTTTCTAGTTTGTTGTACTTCTATTTTATTTTTGCTTTTATTGCCTTTGCTTTTGGTATTAAATCCAAAAAATCATCATCGAGATCAAAGTCAGGGAGCTCACTGCCTATGTTTTCTTCTAGATGGTAGTTTTATGGTTTAGGTCTTCTTATATTTATATTTAATCTAGTTTGAGTTTATTTTTGTGTATGGTATAAGATAGTGGTGCGGTTTCATTCTTTTGTATGTCAGTGTTCAGTTGTCCCAACACTATTTATTGGAGAGACTATTCTTTCCTCATTGTGTATTTTTGGCTCCTTTGTCATGAATTAATTGACTATATATGGGTGGGTATATTTCTGGACTCTGTCCTGTTCTGTTAATATGTGCATCTGTTTTTATGCCAATACCATACTATTTTGATTGCTATAGCTTTGTAATATAGCTTGAAGTTAGGAATCGTGATGCTTCTAACTTTGTTCTTCTTTCTCAAGATTGATTGGCTATTCAAAGTCTTTTATGATTTTCTACAAATTTTAGGATTGCTTGTTATTTTGGGGGGGGGAGTAGCTTTCTCTATTTTATATGAATTTTTATTTGATGTGTGTTAGTCATCAGCATTCAAAAATGCTCAGATTTTTCCATCTTTAATTAATGGGAGCCATTTCATATGGACTCCTGTACTCTTTTGATATGGTCTATTAGAAGTGAATTACATTGTACATTATACAGTATACCAAAGTCTAGTAGTAAATGATCAATTCTGAGTATGCAGTAATTTTCAATAAATTATATAAAAGTATAAAATTACATAGTTAAAAATATATTTGTAGTAACACATAACAGTCAATAAAATACAACATATTTACTGATAAACTGGGTCCCATGGCACACATAGTACATATTCTAGCACTTTATCTCAATGTATATTGGTGACTAAAAAGCAATCTATGAGATAAAATAAATGTGAAGAAGTCTACATAGGTTATGCAAGTCATGCAATATCTTATAAACTTTGATACACATTAAAAAGCAAAATAAAATTCATTTACATGAATTCCTACACAGTTAGCAAAGGTATGTGAAAACAAATGATTATTATTTAAATATTTCTTTGTTTATTTTAGAGAGAGGGAGTGCATACATACATGTGCAAGGGGCAGGGGGTTAGAAAGAGAGGAAAATTTGACTCCCCACGACCATGAACTCAGACATGACCATGACCTGAGCCAAAACCAAGAGTTGGTTGCTCAACCTACCGAGCCACCCACGTGCCCTAGAAAACAAATTATTTGATGAAATAATAGGTACAAAATATAAAGCAAAAAATAATTTTGGGCTTCATACAAATATTCAATGAAGTATTCTGATGCATACATTAAAGGCAAATATTCCAAGATATATCAGAATACTTCATTGAATATTTGTATGAAGCCCAAAAAGGATAAATATAAGAATTCTAATGGAAAGTTTGAATTCAATGAAGACCAATGTATGTAACTAACAGTAAACAACAAAGATTTTAATTATATTCAAAACCTAGAACACAATAATCTTTAAAAGCATATGTAATTCCAGTCACAAAGCTAGATAATAATAAATCATGTCTGTAGGAATTCTGTCATCACTGTCTTCAAACTACTGTTTTGTAAGTACTCTCACTGCGTCCAATTGAAAAATCTATACCAATAAACTGGAAACCAATTTTATAGTATGTCTCATTACTTTTGAGAGTCGGATTATAGGGATAATAAATAATAAACCTAAATATAGGGAAATAAATCCAAATCTAATTTTGATGAGTTGTTCAGTTTATAGCTTGCTATCTTTGGTAAAAACAATAATACAAACTTATACTAAAGAATGTGAATTTCTTTGCTGTGATGCTTTCCATTGGTTTGTTCCTCTTTTAAATATTTTATTTATTTATTTGAGAGAGAGATACATGAGCAAGGGGAGGGGCCAAGGGCAGGGGGCAGAGGGAGAGGGAGCCCACAAGTGGGAATCTTAAAGGGGGGCAATGGGGTGGTATGGGGAGTTCTTGATCCCACAACCCTGAGATCATGATCTGAGCCAAAACCAAAGACTGGGCACCTTAACTGACTGAGCCACCCAGACTTCCCATGATCTGCTCCCCTTTTAGAGGTAATATTAGCACTACTGTGATTTTGGAATTAGTGGTTTAGTAGTCTTTGATGACCATCCCAGACCCATCAGCTGTGAATGGCTTTTCACGTGCAGTTTTTGTATCTGTTGTTGAAAATACTGATGGAATGCTGGAAGATAGAATTGTTTTCTTCAAAGTATCCAGATGTAGATATCATCAGGGATAGTCATATATTCCCTCGAATCATACAAATAAGCCCTGTAGGCAGTAAGTTCAAAAGTCAGTGTTCCCCAGAATAGTATATAAAACTCCCTCTTTAAACTTATGAAGAAGATTTTAAAAATACTATTACATAATCAAGACACAGATCAGACCCTTTTCTTTTAATGATTTCTGATACTCCAGTGAATGCCCTCTCATTTTGGTTTAAGGATAGTGTATTAGCAAGGGTTCTCCAGAGAAACAGAACAAATAGGATACACATACAAAGCGATTTATTATGGAGAATTGGCTCACCAGGTTGTAGAGGCTATGAAGTCCCATGATCTGTCCTCCGCCAGCTGGAAACCCAGGACAATCGGTGGTGTAGTTTCAGTCTGGGTCGGAAGCCATGAGACCCAGGAGTGCTACTGATGTGAATCTCAGTCTGGCGGCAGGAAAAGATGAGTGTCCCAGCTCATTCAATCAGGCCAAGAGAGCAAATTCTCCCTTTCTCAGATTGTTTTGTCTTATTCAGGCCCTCCACTGATTGTATGAAGCCCACCCATACTGGAGATGGCAATCTGCTTTACTCAGCCTCGCACTCCCCACACTGATCTCATTCAGAAACACCCTCACAGATATACCCCAAAATAATGTTTAACTAAATATTTGGGCACTCTATGACCAGTCAGGTTGACCTATCAAATTAATCATCACAATCAGGTTTGGTTAAGTTAAAAATAGTAAGATGTATATGTACTCCCATGTTATTTTCCCTATCTAGATCATCCTGAAGATTTTTAAGCTCTGGAATATTTGCTAACGAATTCTACATGTTCAGGACTTCCTCATTCTCTGTGTATCTTTGCAAACACGGTATTCTAGGGAAATCCAGTGATTCATCAACTTTGATGCAAACCGATTGTTCTCAAATTACCACTCATATGGGGGGGAGGTAATTTGTGTGATTATAGGTTCATGTTCATATACATTCTTTTGGGGCTGGGGGGATAGCATGCAGAAATTGATGACTTCTGAGTACAAGAGCATGCAAATAAATTCAAATTGCACAAACAAGGCCAAAAGTGAATTTTCATTCTTAGTAGTACATTTCCAAAATAGGCTGATACTGTTTGGTCTAGTGGAGTGGACTTTGACATAGCAACATGTAAGTCATCCTTGGTCTTGAATTGATGGTGAATATTGGTGTTTTTTAAAAGTCAAAATTTCTGAAAGTCCTGACTCACAGATGTACATAAAAGCAAAGAGAATCAAAGCTCCTAACTTGCTTTGCTGGGTTAGAGTGCGCTGCCGTTGGGACATAAGAACTGAATAAAGCAGTTCATGCTGAGCTTGGGTCACTTAATTTACTTAGTTCTCAAGGCAATGGAGTTGTCTTTGACAACATTTGCCTTACTGATGCCATGTCAGCAAGGAATGGATTTATACGTGGATTACTATTTCAGTATTAAGGTCCAAGAAATTGAAGAAACCCTCAGAAAAGGGGTGGGGGTGGGGGTCCAACTCTGCCTGCTGAGAAATCAGCAACGATTTGTCAGTCTCAGCTTCATCCTGTGGAAGCACTTTCTTTGGTATCTTGGCCAAAAATTGCTCATGATTTTTCCACAGCAGGGCTTTGGGTCAGGAGATTTACATCATGCACATGGCCAGAGTACTTGCCAAGTAAGCCAAGGAATGAATGAATATCTCTCTTTCCAATTGTTCTTTTTTTAAAAAAAATATTATTTATTTATTTATTTGAGAGAGAGAGTGAGAGAGAGAGAGCATGAGAGGGGAGAAGGTCAGAGGGACAAGCAGACTCCTCATGGAGCTGGGAGCCCGATGTGGGACTCGATCCCTGGACTCCAGGATCATGACCTGAGCCGACGGCAGTTGCTTAACCAACTGAGCCACCCAGGCGCCCCTTTCCAATTGTTCTGAGTGGGCTTTTATTTTATTTTATTTTATTTATGTTGAAGTTTAATCAAGGGCATTGACTTGTCTCCTGGAATGCCAATGGGTATCTAGTTTTTTTAAAAAAATTATAATCTTATTTTACTTTTTGACCAAATTTCCCCCAAAAAAGTAGTGCTTAAGGGATCTCACTGTTGAAACCACAACTTCTATGGGGCAGCAAAAAAGACTTCTCACATTGTTATTAGCCAAGTTTTTGATACCAGTGCAAGACAATCTGTACAGCAATGCATTCCAGTGTCATGGGTTGCTTCTCTCTTTACCAAAGCAACAAAAGTAGATGTATATACAAGCATCACAGGTGTTCCATTGTGCACAAAATTCCTGAATTTTTTTTCAGCTTAAGTGTTTCTTGGCAAAATATATATATATATATATATATATTAGCTGTCAAAAATTAGGTTGACTGTCTTGACTGTCCTTGGAGTTTCTAAGAGGGGCTCACAAAATAAGAATCCTTACGAGAGTTCATTTGTCCTTATAGATAATAAAGTAGTTTTATCTGGTTGAGTGCTGAAAGAAAAAGATTTTCCATCATGATTTGACTCAAAACATTAGAAGAAATGTCTTTTATTTTATATTGGATAATAGGACTTTACAACAACATACTTTTTAAAACTTAAATTCAATTAATTAACATGTAGTGTATTATTAGTTTCAGAGGTAGAATTTAGTGATTCATCAGTCTTATATAACACCCAGGGCTCATTACATCATCTGCCCTACTCAATTTCCATCACCCAGTTACCCCATTCCCCCACCCACTCCCTCCAACAACCCTCAGTTTGTTTCCTGTGATTAAGAGTTTCTTATGGTTTGTCTCCCTCTCTGATTTCATCTTGTTTTACTTATATATCTCTCCCTTCCCCTATGATCCTATTTTGTTCCTTAAATTCCTCATATCAGTGAGATCATATGAAAATGATCTCTCTGATTGATTTATTTTGTTTAGCTTAATACCCTCTAGTTCCATCCATGTCATTGCAAATGGCAAGATTTCATTTCTTTTGATGGATTCATAGTATTCCATTGTATATATATCCCACATCTTCTTTATCCATTCATCTGTTGATGGACATCTGGGTTCTTTCCATAGTTTGGCTATTGTGGACATTGCTGCTATAACTTGGGGTGCAGGTGCCTCTTCAGATCACTACATTTGTATCTTTGGGGTAAGTACCCAGTAGTGCAATTGCTAGGTCATAGAGTAGCTCTATTTTCAAATTTTTGAGGCACCTCATGCTATTTTCCAGAGAGGTTGCACCAGCTTGCATTCCCACCAACAGTGTAGGAGGGTTCTCCTTTCTCCACATCCTCTCCAACATTTGTCCTTTCCTGGCTTGCTCATTTTAGCCATTCTGACTGGTGTGGGGTGATATCTCATCATGATTTTGAGTTGTATTTCTCTGACACCAAGTGACAGCAACACACTTGATTTTAATTTTTTGGTCTACAAATCAGCTCAACAATATATATGGCACACGTGTCAATACAGTTTCTAATCATGAACTGATGCTTTTATCTGTCAATGTGATCAGTAACCTTGTAGGTTGCTTCAAAACAAACTTCAGGTGTTGGGGAAAATTGATGTGTCAATGAAACAGTATTCTTTTCAAACTGAGTCTTCTTTTCATGGCAAATCCACTCTACCTTTTGTACTTTCCAGAGGGTGGCCACGGTGAGTCATTTCCGCTTCACTGATTGAGACATCCCTCCAAACCCCCAAACCTCCCTTGCTCAACAATATAGGTTCATTTTTCTCCTTAACATGTGTGCAGGTTGGCTGAGGTAGTTCTTTTTTGGACTGTGGAGTGGGTTTGGCTTTACTCTACCTGTTCTTCGTTCTGGGACCAGTAGCTCCCAGAACCTGTTCTTTTCATGCCAGACATCAGGGGCACTAGTGGCCAAGACAAACTCTGAATGCCCTTCAAAGCCTCTGCTTGAGGCATGCTGGCGAACACTCCATGCATGACTTTACCTCTTAACATTTTCCCCTCCTCTTCATTGTCTTAATTATTTTAATTAGTGTAGCTATATACTCAAGTCTTATCAAGTCATTTATTTATTCATTTTCAGAATGAACTTCTTCATTTATTTATTCATTTATTTATTTTCAGAATGTTTGGGCTATTCTGTTTCCTTTACTTTTTCATATAAGCATTAAGATAAAAATTTTTTTTAAACATATAATGTATTATTTGCTTCAGGGGTACAGGTCTGTGAATCATCAGTCTTACACAACTCACAGCACTCCCCATAGCACACACCCTCCCCAATGTCCATAACCCAACCACCCCATTCCTTCACCCCCCCACCCCCCAGCAACCCTCAGTTTGTTCCCTGAGATTAAGAGTCTCCTGTGGTTTGTCTCCCTCCCTGGTCCCATCTTGTTTGTTTTTTTCTTTCTTTTTTAAAGCATAAATACTTGATAGAAATTGCATTAATCCTCTGGATCATTTAGGAAAGTGACACTTTTATTATGTATTAATGTGCTATGTACAAAATACCTCATCCATGACAAAGATCTCTGATTTCTTTCATCATCATTTTGTCATTTTCAGCATACAGATCCTCTTCTAGCTTAGTTAGGTTTATGTCTAAATAATTTGTTTTCTTTGGAGTGATTGTATATGGCATGTTTCCAATTTTATTCCAATTGCTTAGGAGTTTGTTTCTCAAACTTTTGCTATATACTTTAAGGCAAATACATATATATTGATCACACAATAAGGCATGTATAGTTTTTACTCTTTTGAATTTAGCTAATTTTTCTGGCTTGGTACTTAATAGTTACATAAGTTCTCTGGATGTTGGCAAAGAAGGTATAATTCTGTTTATAGAATATAAAACTGAATCTTATCGCTTAATGAACTTCTTTGTGATATTAAAATATGGTCTTACCTATTTTTAAATACAATCTATAAAAGAGAGTGATAGGTTCTAGTACTTGATTAAAATTAGTTTAATTTATAAATTTTATTTTGTGAGTATCATTTGATTTGTGCTTATTTCTTATAAACACATGTATTTGTATCGTTCTTACTTTTCTCTCAAAGCCTATGTCATTTACCTACAAGTTTAAGCCTTTTAGTTATATTTATAATCAAAATTTACAGCTTAAAAAATTTTCTCTTTGTACTTGATGTGTTTTCTACATTGCCATTGCTTGCCAACTTTCCATCTTTTTATGTAAGGACAATAGTTTGCTTCTTTATTTTTGAGTGATATGAAAGATGTCCACTCGTAGTTCTCTCTATGGTTACCATAAAGTTTTCTGAAAAAATAATTAAGCTTCCATTTTTCTAAAAATCAAGTAAAGACATCCCTAAAGGACAAGATATTTATTCACCCCATGTATCTGTCTTTCAGCTTTCTTCTTCCCTTCTGTTTCCTGGTCATTAAGATAATCAGTAAATATAAATCTAGATTACTATTAATAATGTTATATTTTATTTTATGCATATTATCTTTAAAAGTATACTATTTCACATTTTCATTCATTATGTAGCCATTTTAACTATAATAACACAACTACTTCAAACTAACTCTATGATAAGACTTTTTTGTTCACCACTAGCTCTTTGTATCCTGAATTCCCTATTTTTGAGTTCTTTGCTTAAATTTGTCCCTTCTTTAGCTGGAAGTACATTTTTGAGTAATTTATTTAAGAATGGTACATATCCAGCCTGTTTATGAAAGTAAAAGGAATTTTTTTCTATTGTCTTCACATGATTGATTTCTTCCCTGTATATATCTTTTTGGAAGCTCTGCAAACACAACTTGGTTGTCTTCTGAAATGTTGATAAGGAGACATATTGTTACATGGTCTAGGGTGAGATTAATTTTTTTTGTCTTTTCCACTTGGCTGTCTGGATATACAAGAGAGATAGAAGAGCAGAGAGAGAGAGAGACAGAGGAGACAAGGGAGACAGAGGGAGGAATGGAAGAGAGAGAAAGTGGGGGAGAGAGATAATCTTTGTAAACTTTTTTATAAACTATTTTGCTAAAATTTATCTAGACATAGGTTAATTTTGTCATCAGTTTTGACTAATAAATAGATAACATTTCTAATCTGACTTTTTTTTCTTAGAAAAGTTGTTTTTTATTTTTAAACCTGTAATAACTTTAATCATTCTATTTCATTAATTTCTGAGGACTTCTTTAGGACTCAGCAGTATCTCACATGGTGGGTGTTTCTTCTCCTTTTCCCCAGTCGTTCATCTTCTCTCTCAGCTGTCTTCCCCTCTGCCTTTGTCTTCTCTGTGTTGGGAGAATTTTATAGCTATACATTGACAGTACCTTTGACTTCTGACATGTGGAATTTCTATTCTTCAGTCCTGGCATGAAGATTTCAATTATTGAGTGTAGTTTAGGCTCTTTGTGGAATGTCTTTGTGTCGTCCATCTTCTTTTTCATGTCTGTTTCTATCTTTGCTTCTGAGCCAACGGTCTCTTTTTCTCATTTTGATTTTTCCATAGAATTCCTATTTTGGGGGAGACATGCTTTCCGTTTCCCTAATTAAATATGAAGCATTTCGTTTCTAAAAACCAATTTCTGATTTTTATAACAAATTATTTTCAAAAGTAATCTTTTTGCTCTGACCTTATTTTCCTTCTTTTCTTTTTTTTTTTAATTTTTTATTTTTTATAAACATATATTTTTATCCCCAGGGGTACAGGTCTGTGAATCACCATGGTCAATTATTTTCAACCTTATTTTCAACCCATGGTCAATTATTTCCCGTATACTCACTTAACTGCCCACGACTGAGGAAAGATTTATGCAGACTCAGTATTTGTGAAAACACAGAGTTTGTAGCTATTTCAAAATGGCCCACTGTCTGAATAATGGATATAACTTCCATACCATTTTTTCTGTCCATCAAAGATTCAACCTTTGCAGATCTTCAGAACTGGGATGTGTAAGCGCTTTAATTTCCACTGGACACTTCTCTGAATCCCGAAGCACACGTTGCCCTAATTATTCTTCTAGTCTATTCCTCAGGCCGCTTGCGTTCCCTGCGAAGATTACTAACTGCAGAATAGTATCACCCCCCCCCCCTTTTCCTCCACCTCTGGCCAATAGTGCCAGGAATGCAGCTTCAGAATGTGTGTCAAAAGAGAGATTCTGAGAGCACACGGAAAGGAAAAGGAATGCATCACTGAATGCCTCTCGAGTGTAATTTTCATAAGGTAATGGCTCTTCATTTTTCTGTTTGGAACAGACCCACCATCTGAGTTGTGATTAGATGGTGGAGGCCAGTGAAGGTGAGTTTTAAGTACACAGACATGAGCCAATTAAAGCTTCCTTCAACCGGATTTAGGATAGCGAGCTTCTATCCTTTGAGCCTATGAAGCATGCATAAACATTTTATTGTGTTTCTCAACCTTGATATACCAGCCTTATACTTAGAAATTCATCCCAACTTCTGGATTAGTGTCTCTTCCTTTACATTTCACTGGGGCAGTGAATATTTTTTACTATACTATTTTAGGTATTTTACTGAAAATTTGAAGTAGGGGCTATTAATGAAATGCCGTTGTTCAGCTGTCTTCAAAGGTTTAAAACATTTGTTCTATTTCTGAAATGAGATTTTTTTTTTTTTTTGAAAGAAGCTTCTAGGTTTAGTTCATCTGGATGGCACAGATTTATATAATTTTCTCCTAAAAACATTTCCCCCTTGATTTATAGTGTAATTGAATTTAAATCGACTGGTTCTGGGCTCACACAAAACTTCCACATCCAGTCAGCAGTTAACTGTTGCTTGCCCTTTCTCAAGGGTCATGGGACCGACTCCACAATAGTTTTGCCAGATTTGACCTTAGAGTCAGCCCCCAGTAGATGCTTGGTACTAGCTAATTCAACTATGTTTGACATCCCTGCTTCTCTTGCTCATTGCCCCAAATGTAGTCTCCTCTCCTAGTTCTTTTCTTCTCTTTGTTTCTCTTCATATTACCTTATGTTTTGTCTTCCCAAGTAGCTATTCCCCTAATTCTTACACACTTATACATTCTGGAAGCACTATTTCTTAGTAGCAAATTCTCCTCTGTTTGCAACCTCTATCCTGAGTGCTAGAAAGAAGAAACTTCTTATATTTTCTTGCTTTAATTATTTAATAATCAAAAGGTTGTTTCAAAAACATATCCTACACACACACACACACACACACACACACACACACACACGTTTCATGTTAGCCATTGATGAACTCATGAGATGGTTCATCCACTCTAGTCATTTCTGTAATGAATGAGCATTTATAATCAGAAAAATTGGTCTGTTTCTCAGCTTTATGCTGAGAATATCCAAGGGATACTCAGCAAAAGTTAAGCAGGCCATATGATTCTTTCATATACTTCTGATTTGAATGCTACATTACCTACTTCAGTCCTTTCTCATGGCATTAGTTAGTTGCAGTGTAGTCTTGGCAGCAGTCCTAACTTTCTCTGCTGTCTTAAGCATTGCTAAGGGCCCAAGTTGACCATTATTTATGTGTTAGTTAGCAATGACAAGAACACTTGCTTGGATTGACCAAATAAAAAGTGGCCAGGGAACAGTTCTATAAATTACCCTCCTCCCCCTCAACCTTCAACATACACTGTGATTATAATTGGGACCTTATTCTCTTTATGTCATCTTACTTAAGAGCATCTTTGTGATATTGTGGTTTATGAGACATATGTATTTGGACTTTGTCCTCTTTTCCTGCAGTTTCTAAAACCCTTGGAATTTCCTTAGTGTTGAGAACAAAAAAGGCATCCGTTGTTATGTTAATGAGGAGACTTTTGGAAAGCACCTGAGAGGGGGGCTAGTTGTTAGAGGACCCAATCCTGTGATTAGAGGGTTAGAACTCTCAGTCCCACCTACCACCTCAGTAGAGGAGAGAGGGGCTAGAGGCTGAATCCGTTGCCAATGGCCAATGATTCAATCAACTATGCCTACATGTCTCTTCTTATACTGTGCCCTATGCACTTCTTCAATCTGGCTGTTCCTGAGTTGTATCCTTTTATAATAAACTTGTGATCCAGTAAGTGATCCAGTAAATAAAATCCAGTAAATAAAATGGAGTTCTGTGAGCCACTCTAGCAAACTAACCAAACCTGTAGAGGGGATCCTGGGAACCTCCGATTTATAACCAGTTACTCAGAAGCTACAGGTAACAGCCTTGCTATGTGACTGGCATCTGGAGACCAAGGAGAGGGGTCACTGGAACCTCTAGTCTATAGCTAGTCAGAAGCATAGGTGGTAACCTAGGCTTGTGCTCATCACCTCACAGGTGCCAAAGCGTAGGGGGATGGCCTTGTAGGACTGAGCCCTTAACCTATGAGTCCTAGGTTATTCCCAGGAAGATAGTGTCAGAACTGACTTAAACCTGACACCCAGCTGATGTGGAAGAATTTCTTGCTGGGTGGTGTGATGGGAAACCCCACGCCATACAATGGAATTGGTGACCAAAACCTTTAAATCTGCCTTTGTATTCTCTTTTTGGCTGCAAACCAGGGGCTAGGTGCTGGTTAACAGACTACTTAGTAAAGATCAACTTTTGTCTTATGCCCTACACCACTGCTTAGACATTTGATGCCCTGATTGAAATGAAAATCTCTGTTAACGTGATGGTTATCACCCCTTCCTTCTTGAAAATTGACTCTCTCGGTTTCCATGGTACTATACTCTCATGGTACACTACTCAACAGTAGGGCTATTTTTTTTTTTTTCCAGGCATGTCTCCTTTCTTAAACATTGGTGGTTATTGGGGTTTAGGGAGTGATAATCATTTCTCTTTCCAATGTGGCTTCTGAACCACTGGGGAGGTAGATACAGGACACAGATGGAGATCAACATACCAGTTGTATTCGGATAAGGCTGAATTGGCAAATCAGCCTGAGACCACAATTGCATGACTCAGTCTTTTGGCAGAATTGGAACCAACCTTTTCACCCAGTTCTAGGTAGTGAAGCAGGAAACCCTCGGGCCTCCCTTTGCAAGGCAAAGCCTGCCTTTACAGCTTCTGACAGGAGAAGTAGGAATTTGTACCCACGCTATATACCAATTAGTCTGAAGGTGAAGGAAGACAGGACTCTGGGCCATACTTGTGCAGTCAGATTTTTTTGTTTTCTCAATCTGATATAACACTGAAAGCATGTTAGAAATATATTTTTTAACTTTGTAGGCTGTCTGGCCTGACATGCAGATATCCTCTAAATAGCTGATTATTTAATTCCCCTCCTTATTCCACAATAAGTCTGAATGAATTCTTCAGACACTCCCAGTGATGGCATCTGCCCCAACCCTAACCCCTCTGGTTTACATCTAAGCTTGATGATCGTTCCTTTAGATCTTTCATATTTACGTAGTTGTCGTTCCAGATTTCATTCAGGTGTAATAATGAGGATGTAATAATGAGGCTGTTTTCTTGTGAAATTATGTCGTATTTTCCTTCTAGGGACCCTTGTGCTAGGGTTTCTAATGGAAATAGAATCTCATCAGGTCCTGGAAAATTGACATTGGTGGAGCCTTGTATTTTAGGTGAATCTGAAGCTCAATTTGGGAAGAGTATTCCAAAATCTAGAAAGATTTGTAATTCTGAGAATTAAATTTAATATAACTAGGATATTTTTTAGTATTCCCCAATGAGTGTCAGCTGAGCTGGAGAAAGGATTCTGAATGACTTTTTCTTCAAGACTGAGACATCGAATTACATTTTAACTTTTCTGCTTATATGGCCTTTTTTTTTTTTAGACTCCAAACCTGAGCACATCCATGCATATGCAGGCCTTGAGTAATTTCCTCCATGTTAGTAATGTCTTTCCCAGTGTGAGATCCTTATCTTGACAGGCAGTAGGTACAGACCTGTTTTGCACTGGGCAAAAAGCAAAAGACAATGAGCACTTCAAGGCAGTTTGAGCCTGGAAGGCAGGAAATTACTGAGTGACTGAATCAACATTTATGAGCTTCTCCTGTGTTCAGAGAATGATTCAAGCCCTGAGGGGAATACAGATGCTCTATTAGTTCATGTTCTCTTCTTGTCATATGCCTATTTTCTGACTGAAAATTTACATAAACAGAAATTCTTCAAAGTCACTATATTTATTAGTCTGTCCAGTAATATTCTTAGATGTGGGTTAATGTACTAACTCCTGAAAAATACGTGCCAACCACCATATCTGCAACACCATTCAACTTCTTGGAGTATTCAGGGTTCTCCTTCTAGATTCATGGATGCTTCTAGAATCATGGATGCTTTAGAGGAGCTGTAAGAACAGAACCCATTTGAGTATCTCTTTTACTATCTTGGTTGGAAAAATATCTACAGTCCTAAGGACTAAATTTGACTTTCCAGTGCCTAACCAAAATTCAAAGTCTGTCTTTCACTCAGTTGCTAAATACCATACTCATTGTACAACACCTCTTTCTCATTCTTTTTCCAGGAGGTCCATTCAAACATTGACATATATGCTGAGTAATTTATTGATTTCTTCAGTAGTATTTCTTCAGTAGTATTTATTGAGTGTCTTTTGTGTCTGAGTACTAGGGTTACCAGGATATTACTATATATAGCCCCTGATTTTAAGACACCATTTAGTGAGGAAAGCAGACAGAAACCAGCAATGACAGGATGATTTGATGTGTAGGTTGGCAAAGGTATATACAAAGGTGAAGGAGTCAGCTGCGTTGGGATGAGAAGGGGAAACGAGATATTTTGATTTTTTCTTAGACCACATATATGGAGTTTCCCAGATAGAAAGAGAAACTTAAGGAAAGGAAAATATGCTAAGGAATCAAGTAATTATTTAGCCTGTCACAGTGTTGTGCCTTTGGGAATAAACAAGTGTATTATTTAGAAATTCATAAACACTTCATGACAGATTTTCTTCTCAGTAGAGTGAGATCTCTAGAACAAAAGGGGGAAAAATGGTTTTTATCCAGAAAAACACTGTAAAATCAAGTCAGCTAAAGACCATTGCGTATTTATGCATTGGGATACTTGTTTTTCACATTAAGTTAGTTTATCAAGTTCTAATTTAAAATTACTTCAAGACCCAAATATGCCTCTGGTTGTACATATACTATTGAACTGGGACAGCATGACCAGCATAATCTTGGTTTGACCATATCTTTGATTTTTCTTTCCTTCTTCCAGGATTATCACTGAGTATGAGCAGTCAGACCAAGACTTCGGATGTGGCCAAGAACAAGCCCGGGTGAGCCAAAAGTGAAGGTTCCATAACTCTGTGGTCAAGCCAACAGCATGTTTGGCTTCATTGCCATGAATGATTGCTGAATTCTTTAGAATAGGGTAACTCGGGTAAATGAGTGCTCTTGTACTCAACTGACCACTCTGGAGATTTGTGTGGCCACTAGCCCTCAGCTATCTTGTACAGACTGAGAAACCCACAGAACAGAAGAAGTGGGGACTTGGTACTGTTCGGGTTTTCCTTGCGTGGTGAATTTGTTGTTGTTGTTTAAATTTGTCTTTAAAGATCTTTCCCAATCCTGAGATTTCTCTCTACTGTCCTATCGAAATGGAAATTCTTTGCATAAAGTCAATGGATGTTGCTAAGAAGAAAAGAAAAGAGAGCTTGCAAAATTTGATGCTTGTTCTCATAAAATGTAGTCAGTAAAGTAGAGCAACTCACACACTTGCATATGAACATCTTCATTCATCACTAACATGTATTAGTTGAGCTGGAAACACAATATGCCACAGAATTTAGGAGTTGCTTTTACTCTGGAAAAGATGCTGGGGCACTGCATTGGTGATGCCAGCAACAAAAATTTCTATGTGAAGTATTTTTCAGTCCGTCCATCCTTTCTATCTTGAAGCATGTTTTTGTTTATCTGGTATGATTGTAAGGAGACTCCATAATCTCCCTGGTTTGCATGAACCACAGGTGAAAATCGCTTTCAATAATCCATGGTAACTTTCACTTAATAAATGATAGATTCTGGCCATTCTTTCTCTTCTCTTTATTAGGGAAGCCATTTCTATCCTCTGATAAAAACTGATAAAGAGAATGAGAAATCAGAATCAAGGCACCTAAGCACTTCATAAGACCTGCAGTAGAAATGCACACTTTCCAGTAAGCAGTATTAGACGACACACTCTTGGAAGAACTCCCCATTTATTAATTAAATTCCTATAACAACCCTAACTCCCAACTTATAACTCCCACTTTCCAGATGGGAAAACTGAAGCCCAGAGATTTTCAGTAACTTTTCTAAAGACACAGTGGAGTTGGGGAAGCTTGAACTCAGACACTCTGGGCTCTCAACCATTATGCTACAAATAGCTTTTGATTTTAGTGGAAAAAATCCACATTTCTTTGCTTGACTGAGTTAACTGGTTAAAAATACCATTAGCTTTTGAATCTATTCTTATTTTAATTCTTATTTTATAAAGAGGACTGAGCTAAGTGTGCTTATAGCTACTGTACTTAGTTTCAAAGATATGAAGTCAGGTGGCTTGTACTCTATGGTGAACTAAGCAACTGTATTGAGACTCAAATGACTAGCACTTGGCTGGACCTCACATCTGGTTCTGAGCCACAGTAAACATGCCCCCCTGGCTGAACTCAGAGATTGAAAACATTCAATCTTTGCACATTAGCAGATTCCTGCTTCGTTCATACAAGTGGGGATTTTGCATAAAGTACAATGCAAATATGCATGACATTTTTCAGAGAGAGATTGTATTCTGGGGATATTTGTCTTCAGATTATATTAAATTGGACATTGCTCAGCATTCAGTTAGAACAAATGAAAACTTACATATACTGTGTATATTAGAAATTGTGCAAAACCACGCAATAAGAGTGGCGATCACAGATTCCATAGAAAGAGAACATTACATGGTGAATAGTAAAGGGTTATAGGATTGGATGCTTGGCCCAGAGGCCATCACACACTGGCTGGCTATATGAGATGGACATGATTTAACCTCTTGACTTAATTTCTTCTGCATAAAAGAAGGATTATAATACCAGCAACATCATGCAGTTAGTGTGAAGATTAAACCAGGTAGTGTGTAAAAGCCTGAGCAGAGGGCCTGGTACATAGAAAGCCCTTGATCAATGTTGCAATTGTTGCATTCTTGAGCATGTGTATCACGGACTGCTGTTTGCCTTAGTTGAGCCATAAGTGACTTTAACCAATAGGAATTTACTCATGAGTCATTTTTTTAATACCAGCTATCAATACTCAGCCAATTAAACAGAGGTGATAGTTGATGTTCTATAGGTATGTTTACAGAGTAAATTACCACAGCGAGTGCTTATGATCTAATTAAAAGGGCATATTCCCTCCCATAAAGTTCTATAAAAAGGCCAGAAGAAAATTGAAATGTGAAAGTAAGATAACTTTGGGAAAATAACAGTTTGTCTTATGTCAGATTTTTGCCCAAGGCTAAGCTGTTTGTTGGGTTGAATCTAGCTTTAATTATTTTCGTCTATATTCCATTGGACATGCAAGCATTTTGAGCTCAAAGATATTTTGGCTTAGATGATGATAATAATTTATCGGCCTTAAAAGTGTTCTCTGAACTGTCCCAGAAAAATATACTTCCAGTAGTGCTAGCATTTGTGAGTAATCTATGAGAAATAGAATAGGCTTGTTTGTCTGTTAAAGCCCTTAATTAAAAGTGATTAAAAGTGAATTCAAGGTGACTATACTAAAAAAAGACTGCAGTGTTCCATATTTTGTGCATTGGTAATCTGTCCACTTAACTTGAGACACAATTTTAAATGTTGCATATTTTATCTGCTATTCACTAACATTTGCCAATGGTTACTACGTAAATAAATAAATGAATGAAAAGAACACAAAGGGTTTTCATGTGCCACAAGTGTATTCCGAAAAAGTTGGCCAAGCCTCCTGAAAATTCAGACTACTAATAGAAAATATTGAACATAATAAACTTTTATAGAATTCTTGCTTTATTATACTTCTTTGACTTTTACTGAAGTGCTTGCCACATGTAACTTATTAGGATCTTTGGATCTTTGTCCACATACTGATTTTTCTCTTGTATTAGGAAGCTACCCCAACACCCAGGTAGCGGACACAACTCCTGTTTATTTGAACTTCTCAGAATTAATTTCATATAAACCGTGGATTTATAGCAACTTGCCAGGTTATAGGAAAGTATCTGGAATGCACACAAGTAAAGCGATTTCTGTAACAAAATTGAGCCATGTATTGGAGGTGAGAGTGGGTTAGTCTGTTAATCGTATATACCAGACTTGGAATATATTCTGGATGCCCTCCAGGATGGCTTAAAGACTTCTTTTCCATGCCCCACTGTTGTGCATTTTCACATTTTAACTGTTGTCACTTATGGATGTGGGGGCGCATTGGCTAATTTGGCGAAGAGAGAAACTAAGAAACCATTCATACCGTCTAAACCAAAGTTCCATAAACAATATTGTTCTTAAAAGGAGAGATGAGGACTAAGTTGTACCAAATGGAATGTGTAATTGAGAAAGCACACGGTCGATCCAATTGTTGATGCGTGTTCTTTAGTAGACAGAACAGAAAAATGAAGACCTTTCCTTCAAGCTGAACTATTTAATTGCATACATAAAACCTGTATGAAAACTTAAAGCCTCAGTCGGTATTACTGAAAGTATGGTATTGAGGTCTTCAACTATTAATGTTTATGTATTTTCCCCCTTCAATTCTGTCAGTTTTTGCTTCATCTACTTTGTTAGATGGCATATATTTGTAATGGTTATATCTTCCTGATGGTTTGATCTTGTTATCATTATAAAATATCCTTCTTTATCTCTAGGGTCATTTATTTAAGTTTATTATTTATGATAATAATATATGTCTTTTAATTATTGTCTGTGATTACTTCTCAGCGTAAAGAACTTTCTATACTGTTTATTGTAAATAGAGTCTACTAGCAATGGATTTTCTGTTTTGGGAATGTCTCTATTTTACATTTATTTTGAAAAAAGTTTGACACGGTATAAAATTCTTAGTTTGTTGCTTCATAGTTTTTTATAAAAATGCTATCCCATGGACTTATGCCCTTCATTATTTCTGATGTGATGTCAGATGTTAATTTTAAGGTGGTTTCCTTGTTTTGTCTTTTTTCTTGCTGCTTTCAAGATTTTTTCTTTGTCTTTACCTTTCAACATTTTTAGGATGACATGTCTGGGTATGGATCTCTTTGTTTTTATCTTAGAGTTTAATAAGCTTCTTGGATATGTAGATTTTTTAAAAAGCTTAAGCCATTATTCCTCAAATATTTACCTCTCTTTATATGTTATTTTGATGCTTTCTTTCTCTCTCCTCTCCTTCTGGAACTCCCATTATGTGTATGCTGGTGTGCTTAATAGCATTTCACATTTTTCTGAAGCCCTGTTTATTTTCTTCACTCTGTTTTCTTTCTGTTCTTCAGATTGCATAATTTCTAGTGACCTGTCTTCAAGTTTGCTGTTTATTTCTTCTGCTGGGTCAAATCTACTGTTGAGCCCCTCTAATGAGTATTTCATTTCAGTCATTGAGTTTTCAATTCCAGAATTTCAACTTAAGTCTTTTAAAATACAATTTATTCTCTGCTTGACTTATTTCGCTAAGCATGATAGGCTTAAGTGGGTAGAAGAAGAATAAATGAAACAAGATGGGATTGGGAGGGAGACAAACCATAAGTGACTCTTAATCTCACAAAACAAACTGAGGGTTGCCGGGGGGAGGGGGTTTGGGAGAAGGGGGTGGGATTATGGACATTGGGGAGGGTATGTGCTTTGGTGAGTGCTGTGAAGTGTGTAAACCTGGTGATTCACAGACCTGTACCCCTGGGGATAAAAATATATGTTTATAAAAAATAAAAAATTTTTTTCTGTGCAAGAAAAAAAAAATAAAATACAATTTATTTTTCCTAATTGATATTCCCAATTTAATGAGACATCATCATCATTTCCTCTTCCATTAGCTCTTTACTTAATGATATTTGCTTCAACTTTTTTGCTACATCTGGGCTTTTCTCAAGGCACTTTCACTTGCCTGCTTCGCCCCCCCCACCCATGTATGGGTCATATTATTCTGTTTGCTTGTACATTTTCATTGAAAATCAAACATTTTAGATAACATATTATAGCACCTGTGTATACAGAATACTTTTCTTCTCTGGCCCCTTACTCTATGGAGTTTGTTGTTGCTCCTTTATTTCTTTAGTGACTTTATTGGAATATCTTTATGTAGCATTTTTCTTTCCATAGTGAACTCTTTGTCTCTTTCCATTGCCTTTCTGTTTACCTGTCTTCCTGTGTGAGTATCACACCTAGCAATTAAGCTTCATTGATTACATTCTTGTTTTTGACAATGCCTGGGATAGAAATTGCTCCACAATTTGATCCAACTAAATTTGGGTCCCTCTGAAGGGGAAGTTTTTGAGGTTGGTCGTTCTAGTTTGTTTTGACCCCAGGAAGATGCTTCTTAGCTCTATTTCCCCCTGGTTTTCTCTGATTAACTTCTAGCTGACCTATGGTTTAACTTGTTGCTCGATGATGCTACTAGCCTACTCTTAATTACTTACTACCAGAATCCCCATCACTTTTGAGAGTACCCTCAGGCCTGAACTTCCTCTCTCTATACCTAGTAAAGGCCATTCCCTTAGAAAGCACCTTGGAACTGTTTGTTCTTAAATCTTGTCTCTCTCCTGGGCGAAAAACTCTGCACCACTGTTCCAGAACGGAGGGAGGAGATAGTGGCTTTATTCTCTAGGAATGACACCCCTGATTTACAAGTGGCATGCAGTGCATGGGCTGTGATTCTGGGTCTTCTCAGGCTACCTCTCCTGGTTTGGCATCTTTGCCCTATGAGTGAACTGGAGCAATTAGTCTTGGCCTGTTGACCCTGAGGGAGACCTTCTGCCCTATGAATAAATTTTGGGTAGAGGAAATGAATCTTAAACCCCTCAACTATTCTTGCCCACTTGCCTACGATAGGGCTTTTGCAACATGGATTCGAGGGAGATGGGGATGAGAAATGCTGGTGGCCTTCCTTTCCTGGGACATACTTTAGCCCTTGGTGGGCAGCTTGGCAGGGAAGAAAGCCCTCTGTTTTTGGTTACTCCCACCCAGAATGGATTTTCTGTCACCCTGAGCTTGGAGGGAGGTAAGGATGGAACAGATAATGGTTGAAATGCTACAGACTCTCATTGTTGTTACTGAGATTTAGTAGATTTTTTCTCCCAATAAATATGTCTTCATTTGCTCTATGTCCTTAAGACAATTTCTGTAGATTTTAAGTGGTATTGTTTTTTTTTTTTTCCTTTTGCCAGTTATGATTGTTTTGCTGGGGATTATGTCTATGGAAGTTTTCATACTGACCTTCTAGATGTTATCCATCCCTAGTTTTTATTGATTTTTCTCTTTTCACTTTTCTGGCAGTTCCACTCTCATTGATTGTCCAGTCCTTGTACATGCAAGTTCACTGTAAAGTATATTCACTTGGCTTCTTCCAGATAGTCCATCCACCTATAAATTAATGTGTAGGAGATTTTTGTAAAGATTGAGAATATGTGGGGCCCCTGGGTGGCTCATTGGGTTAAAGCCTCTGCCTTTGGCTCAGGTCATGATCCCGGGGTCCTGGAATCAAGTCCTGCATTGGGCTCTCTGCTCAGCAGGGGGCCTGCTTCCTCCTCTCTCTCTGCCTGCCTCTCTGCCTACTTGTGATCTCTGTCTGTCAAATTAAAAAAAAAAGTCTTAAAAAATGAGAATATATAAACATTTAATAATTCAAATATCTTGCATTATGTGGTCATTTCCCCTTAAATAATCTGATGTTACTGAGATTAATTAACTTAATTAAAAATACAGTTGAGTGGTGCCTGGGTGGCTCATTGGGTTAAAGCCTCTGCCTTTGGCTCAGGTCATGATCTCAGGGCCCTGGGATCGAGTCCCACATCGGGCTCTCTGCTCAACAGGGAGCCTGCTTCCCCCCCTCTCTCTCTGCCTGCCTCTCTACCTACTTGTGATCTCTCTCTCTGTGTCAAATAAATAAATAAAATCTTAAAAAAAAAAACAGTTGAGTAAGAAAAATCAGATTATTCCCTGTCATGTACTTTTTAAAGAGTCTTTTCAGAGAGTAGAAGAGATCTTAAAACCTAAAATAAAACTAGAACTCTTAGTCTAAGGAAATACTTCATGTATTATTAAGACACTTCTGTGACTTGTGAGTTTACAAACTGATCAGAGGAGCATTCAAGTAGAAAGAAGAAATGAAAAAAAAAAGTTTAAAGAGTATATCAGGTGTGTTGCAAAACAAGCTATCCCAAAACTTAAAATAGTAATTTATTTATTATTTTTTATGACTCTGCCAGTCACCATATCCAGGTTGAGCTCAGCTGGGACAGTTTGGCTGGTCTTCGCTAAGTTCACTATCATGTCTACTGTTGGCTCTGCTCCATTTGTCCTCTTCCTATGACCAGCAGATAGCCTCAAGATGCTTCTTATGATGACGGAAGAGATGTAAGAGAGTAACCAGAAGCTTGTAAGACCTCTTGAGGCCTAGGTTTGGAACTGGGCATCATGACTCCTACCTCATTCTTTTGGCCAAAGCAAGTCACACTGGGTTTGGAAATACACTTTGCTTTAATGGAGGAACTCCAAACTCACATAATAGAGCAAGTAAAGAATTAGGGTCAGCAATGCAGTTCGTCTACCAAAAGGAATTAGGGAGGAAGTAAAGAGAGTTTTTCCAGTTCAGTTATTTTTGTCAAATATAAGTTAAGAGTTCCATTTGTGTTAAATCAGAAAAGAAAGGAACAGCCTTGTTGAGGGAATACATACAATATAGGGAACTAGAGAAGCATGGAATGGAGCTCACCAGCCATTGTACAAGTGAGCAGGCTGATTCTTACAACATGTGCCCTTTCTTGATAACAAATGCTTATTTTGTGCCTTCTTGTGTGGCCATCTTTTGTGTGGGCACAGAGCAGGTTACTTTGGAAAGCAGATAAGCTTTTCTAATTCTTGGGAGGTTTAATCTTTACTTTCTCTCAGGAATGTGCAGCATCAGCTGGTCTTGTTTGTCTTGAAAATGGGGAGGATTCTAGTGAAGCTGACTGGTCACTCCACAAATAACTTAAAACCGTGGAACTTTCCCTCTGGAATTGTATATGAATGGATTCCTACATTTTACAATGGAAAAGCATGAAATCATAGCCGGCTTGGCTACTGCTATTATTCATTTAGCAGGTTTTATTTTTTTAACAGTTAAACTTCCATTATGTTTTACTATTTGTTACATACCACTTTTATGTGTTTCACAGTTTTATGTATTTTGCAGTTAACTATTTGAAAGGACATTCAGACCCTGAAAGCAAGAGTGATTTACCATTCTTGTGTTTTTGTCCTTAATAATGCTAAATTTTTAAGAAGGTAATGATCAATTTTGCTATCAAAACAAGTCTAAGTGACTTTTTTTTTTTTTTTTTTTGCTACTAACAGCAAGTCCTAATGTTTCAAATGTGGTGGCTGTGTGTTGGGAATGTATCTATAACAACATACATACCTACAAATGTTAGATGCTGTATCAACACAAAGATAGCGACAGGTGAAAAGGAAGAGAAAGATCTGTTAATCACTACACAGACCTTTTAAAAGCTTGCACATACACACATAAACAAAAAGCTAAGTTGATAATGGTATCCTGTAATTCTAAGTATAGCAGAAAATCAATATAATTTTTAAGGAATACTTATTTATTTATCAGAAGTTTATCTATTATTCATAATTAATGACAATAAGAAGTTTTAGAAGATTTTATTTATTTATTTGACACACAGAGAGAAAGAGCCCATAAACAGGGAAGCAGCAGGAAGAAGGAGGGGGAGAAGCAGGCTTCTTGCTGAGTGGGAAGACCCATGCAGGGCTCAATCCCAAGACCTTGGGATCATGACCTAAGCCAAAGGCAGATACTTAACCTACTGAGCCACCCAGGTACGCCAAGAATGTTAAAAGCAGACTAATTCTGATATTAGAAAGAACGTGTTTACTTGGAGAATGCATGCTTTTATGCATTTGTACCAATAATTTATAAAATTATAAAAAAGTGAAAGGCTACTTTCTTCTGTTAGTTTTATTTTTATGTTAATATATGTAAGCTATGACCATAAGGTAATGAGAATATTGTACTTGTTAAAAAGAACAAACATCCTACAATGTATACTTCAAAGCATGTGTTGTCATCAGTCTATCAAAGGAAGAAACCAAATCTTTTCTAAAAATGAATTTTTAAATTGTTAATGAAGAATTAATTTGTGGGATTTGTAAGAAAATCACTCTTATTTCCTTATTTTTAATCTCATTCATAAATATTATTCAGCTTGCTTTCTTCACTTTATTCTTCAGACTTTATTTGTAAAAACAAACAAATAGCATGGAGGACATGGGGAGTTAGAGAGGAGAAGGGAGTTGGGGTAAATTGGAAGGGGAGGTGAACCATGAGAGACTATGGACTCTGAAAAACAATCTGAGGGGTTTGAAGGGGCGGGGGGTGGGAGGTTGGGGTACCAGGTGGTGGGTATTACAGAGGGCACGGATTGCATGGAGCACTGGGTGTGGTGCAAAAATAATGAATACTGTTATGCTGAAAATAAAAAATTTTAAAAAAAGCAAAAAAAAATTATCTTAAAAAAAACCAAAAAACCTTGATTTCATTAATAGTAAATATATTTACATGATTTTGTGACCCAGATGCTACCAAAGTCTTCCTTTCATAGACACACTTTCAGACATATTTTAAGTAAATACAAATACATATGTGTGTTTACTTCTCTTGTATTTTTCAATATAAATAGTCATATGCTCATGAACAATTCTTCAACTTACTTTATTTAGGAAAATCTTGGAGATCATCTCCTATTTATATAGTTTCCACATTTATTTTTTTCACAGCCGTAGAGTACTCCACTGTGTAAACTGGTCCCCAGTTAAGGGATAGTTTGCAATGAATAATTTTGTATTCAAGTGACTTATTTTTAAACCAAATTCACCTTCAAGGGACAAGAATTATCAGCACTGTGGATATTAACAAAAATGTATTTTGGACTCTGAAATGAGTAAGCCAAAGAATTATGGAAAATGGTAATATTACAAAGGTACTTCAAAGACTATAATAATTTGGGTGTATACATTATAGTATGTATTTTTAAAATAATTTACATTATTTTACAGTGTATCTCCTATTGTGGTCACAATACAGTATCTTCTATTCCATATGTCCTATCCCTAAATAGTATGGGAGGAAAACTTACTTTTGATTTACCCCTTCCTGCTCTTCTTGGGGAATATGAACACTTTCTACCTTACTACAGTTGCTTTTTTTAATAGCTTATAAAATAGCTTATAAAGTAATAGCTAATGAAACCCTATAAAGGGCTTAGTTATGTTGTCTCCTTTCCATTTCATTGAAAAGCAAACTAAGATTCAGGGAGATTAAACAACTCGTCCATGTCACGGAGCTAGAAATTGATGGAGCCAAGATTTGAATCCTCTTTATAAACTAAAATGAATTAACATTATGGTTTTTTCTTAAGAAGACTAGGGAGTGTGGCTGATAGAATGATAGTAACTAGGTGAATGTACAATATAGTAAGATGTCATCAAAATTGGACAAAGGATGAAAAGAATCCTAAATCCAATTAAGGAGCATTGAGATTTGTTGAATCTAATTAATTGTGGAAGGAATTAGCAGCAATATGGGTGGTCTTGGGTAGAATCATCCTGGAATCATTATCTCTCCGCTTCATAGGGTATCAGGCTCCAAAATAGTTTCAATCCAGTAACTTCAGCCTGTGTGAGACAGTAATATTCTCTGCCTAAATGGGTAAGTGATATAACCCTGCTACAATTTTGAATTAAAAACACAGGTGATAAAATCAGTCAAACCTAAAGTATTAGTGCTTTTGTGTTAAGCTCAAGGTAATCTGTTAGAGTGTTTGCTATGTCCAGGAGAATTCGATATATTAACTTTGTGATTTGAGCTTTAAAAAGTATGGAGAATGGGATGCCCAGTGGCTCAGGTCATGACCTCAGGGTCCTGAGATGGAGTCCCACATTGGACTCCCTGCTCAGTGGGGGACCTGCTTCTCCCCTGCCTGCTGCTCTCCCTGCTTGTGCTCTCTCTCTGTCTGACAAAAAAATTAACAAAATATTTTTTAAAAAGTGTAAGAGAATGAATATTTTTAAAAATATTGAAATAGAAACTATTTAATACAGCTAAGAATTTAATTTATTAATTTAAAAAGAGTTATCTGAATACTTTGGGAAGTTTTGATTTTTATAATTGTAAGTATGTCCTGTCTGATACATTATAAAAATGTCATGATGTGGGTTTATTTTCATCCACCATCCTGGGAACTTACGAGGTCATTTTAATCTAAAAACTTATATGGGGAGTTTTCTTGGGTTATTTCATTAATAATTTTCTCCTATTGTTTTCATTCTTCTCTCTTGGACTCTTATGATTGAACATTGAATATTTTTCTGTTTGTCATTAAATTTTATCTCCTATTTTTCCTCTATTTTCTATTCTTTGCCTTTTTGGTTTACTTTCTGGAACCTTTCCTCTACTTTAGCCTCCAACTCCTCTATTGAGTTTTCAGTTATGCTATCATATTTTTAATTTCCAAGATTTCTTTTTATATTTGGAATTTAAAGGATCATCATGTTCTTATTTCATGAATGCCAACTCTTAGCTCTTTGGAGACATTAATGATGCATTTTTTTTTAGTTCATAGTCTGAATTTCCTTCAAGTCACTTATTTCTGTTAGTTTAAGCTTCTGTTTTATGCATTAGAGACTTTCTTCAAATGCCTATGCATATTGGCTGGTGGTCAAATCTTTGGCTGTTGTGTGAGGTATTCAAGTGCTAATTGGAAGCTTTGTACCTATAGGCAGGTCTTGTTGATCTGGTTCCCTGGTCAGATGGTTGAACTAGATCATTTCTAGGGAGAACTTCAATGTCAGGGCTTGTAGCCCTTTATTTCTTGGGCAAGCAGGTTCCCCAAGAAGAGTCTCTTGAACCTTTGTCTGGAGATCAGAATCTTTCCTGCCAACTGCAAGGGTGCCCTGTACCTGGTGTGCCCTGGCTTCATAGAATTTTTCAGAGAAGAAATTTTCAGTCTTTTATGGAAGGGAATTGTCAAAAAGATCTGGTGGTTTAATTGCTTCTTATATCTTCAACAATATTTAGTTCTACTTCTACTTTCTTGTCTAGCAGTAGCTGCATGCCACCAAGTTGTAGTATCTTAGGGGCTATGTTTTCTTCCTAGGGTCTATATTCTTGGGTCTCTTAAGGCAGTTGCCACTTTCTCTTTTTTGTTTCACTATAGACTCCTCTTCTATTCTCTTGGTCCTTATAGATTTTTATCACTTTATTATCACTTTAGTTAAGTTTAATGACTGAGCATGAGTTTGTCTATCATGCTTAATGGGAAGTTTCACAGTGCTTTTCACACATGCTCATATTTATGAATAAAGAGATTTCTTAACCAGTCATGATGACAAACATTTACTTCCTTAACAACACCATTTGTAAAGACTAATATTTATTGTTCTGCTTTTTCTCAACACTATTTGTACACTTGGCAGTAACCCATATATCTGTGGACGTGCACAATGTGTTAGACTTATGTGAGTAGTCATGTCAACATGATTGATGGGCAGACATATTTAATACTTTCATCAGTCATTTGAATGATGGCCAAGTGTATGCAGTGCATATACATTAATTTCACTGACAGCATGGGTCACTAGAATCTTGGACAGTAGTGTCAGGAAGCAGAAACAAACATATAACTAGTCAAAAAGAGAGTCAAAGGACAGAAGACTGTAAAAAATAAAAATTAAATCCATATTCATGGGTTATTGTACATTGGTCGTGTTTGAAAAGAGAAGGAAAGGCTTGCAACTGATGACAAACTAGACATGAATCAACAAAAGATAAATTTTCACACTTTTTTTAATAGGTTAAAGAAATTTACTGGTTTTTGTCATCAAGATAGTTTGATTTAAAAAAAGCTCATTAATTCTTCTCGAATGAACATTAGTCAGACTCTTATCATAATTTTGTTTAGGAGCCCACTCTTTCAGAAAAATGTGAGAACTTTGGAAAGACTTCAGAAGAAACTTGTGAAAAGAATTAAACCATCTAGAACCACAGTTGAGGAGGAAAGCATAGATGATTTGTGGCCATTTAGTTTAGTAAGGAAAGGCTGAAAGGGCATAGAACAACAGTTTTCATATAAGGAAAAGATTTTGGTTTTAAGGATGCAAAGCTTTATTTTCCCCCCTACTTTCACCATGGATTAGATAAGAGGGAAATTTCTAGGCTATCATCTCCTAACTTTATCTTGAAATAAGGGACTCATAGTTCTCATAGAGCAAGAAGCGTTTAATGAGTTATTGATGGAGTTGGGGTGACTGAAGAGATATGGACCTATTAGATGCAAAGGACACTGAGTGCGAGACTTAGGAAGCTTAAGTCAGTCACATTCTCGGGCATTAACAAATTGCATGATCTTTCATGAACCACTTGACTTTTCAGTGCCTGAGTTTTTTCTACTGCAAAGCAAGAACACATCCCTACCTCCCCATCTGTATGCCGTTATTGTGAGAGAAATGAGATGACAGCAACGGAATCCCACCTCTGTCACCAGCGAGAAATACAGAAATCCATCCTTTCTTTGGGACAGTTTTGCATAGGCATCCCAACTCAATAAAGACTTTCTCAAACTAGGCAGTACAGTTAAGCTCATAGGCTTTGTGTGCTTAACTTACATGTGTTCTACCTAGGTATATTTTTATCTGTATCTATCTATCTGTTTATCGTCTATGTAGCATATTTATTATACACGTTAAATCATGTCATCTGCAAATAAGACAGTTTTACCTCTTCCTTTCCAATTCTGATATCTTTTATTTCTTTTCCTTGCCTATTTTGTCTAGCTAGGGCTTTTCATTGAATAAGAGTAGAGAGAGTGGGTACCCTTGTCTTGTTTCTGATCATAGAGGAAAAGCTTTCAACCTTTTATCTTTGAGTATGATGTTAGTTGTGGGCTTGTCATATATGGCCTTTATTACACTGAGGTATGTTTATTCTATGTTTAATTTGTTAACGGTTTTTATTGTGTATGAATGTATTGTATATGAATGCTGAATTTTATCAATGCTTTTTGTATCTATTGAGATAATATGGTTCTTTTCTTTTATTCTATTAACATAAGGTATCACATTAATTGATATGCATATGTTCAACCATCCTTGTACTCCATGGATAAATATCACTTGACCATGTGCTGCTGAATTCAGTTTACTAAATTTTTTACTGAGAATTTTTGCAACTATATTCATCAGTGATATTGGCTTATAGTTGTCTTTATTAGTACTGTCTTTCTTGGTTTTGGTATCAGGATAATGCTGGTCTCATAAAATGAGTTTGGGAATGTTCCCTCCTTTTCATTTATTTGGAAGAGTTTGAGGAAGATTGGTGTAGAATCTTTAAATGTTTGGTAAATTCACCAGTGAAGCCATTTGTTCCTGGGATTTTCTTCATTGGGAGATCTTAGATTACTGACTCGATCTTCTTACTAGTAATTAGTCTATTCAGATTTCCTATCTCTTTCTGATTCAGTCTTGGTAAGTTGTAGGTTTCTAAGAATGTTTCTATTTCTTCTAGATTGTCCAGTTTGTTGGTATATGATTGTTCATAGTGGCGTCTTAAAATCTTCTGAAGTTGTGTGATATCAGTTATGTCTCCTTTTTCATTTATAATTTTGTTGACCTGGGTCCTTTCATTTTTCTTTTTTGGTTAGTCTGAGGATTTCTCAATTTTGTTTGTCTTTTCAAAGAGCTAGCTCTTAGTTTGGTTAATCTTCTCTATTGGTTTACTGTTCTCTATTTCATTTAGTTCTACTCTAGTTGCTATTATTTCCATTCTTCTGGTAACTTTGGGCTCAGTTTGTTCCTTTATCTAGTTTCTTAAGGCATAGAGTTAAGTTGTTTATTTGAGGTCTTTTTTGCTGCCTGGGTGGCTCAGTTTATTGGTTAAGCATCAGACTCCTGATTTCAGCTCAGGCCGTGATCTTGGGGTCATGAGATTGAGTCCTGTGTCAGGCTCCATGCTGGGCATAGAGTCTATTTAAAGATTATCTCTTTCGGTCTTTCTCTCCCCTACCCCCTTGTGTGTGCCCCCGTGCCTGCACGTGTTCTCTCTTTCCCTCGAAACAAACAAACAAAACTGCTTTTGCTGCATCCCACAAATTCTGCTTCTCTTTGTATGTTAAGAGTCCATTTTCATTTCTCTTAAGAAACTTTTTCATTTCCCTTTTAATTTCTTCTTTGGTTCTTTTGTTGTTTAGGAGAGTGTTGTTAATTTTCATGTGTTTGTGAATTTTCCAGTTTTCCTGTTGTTGATTTCTGGTTTCATGCCATTGTGGTCACAGAAGATACTTGGTATGATTTCAGTCTTCTTGAATTTGCTAAGACTTGTTTTGTGGTCTAACATATGGTCCATCCTAGAAAATGTTACATGTGCACTTGAGAAGAATGTGTATTTTGCTATTGGTGGATAGAATTCTCTGTATATATCTGTTAGGTTCATTTGGTCTATATTATTATTCAAATCTACTGTCTCCTTATTGATTCTGTGTATGGATGATATATCCATTGTTGAGAGTGAGGTATTAAAGTCTCCCACAATTATTGTATTACTATTTATTTTCTCTTTCAGCTCTGTTAGTTTTGCTTTATATTTTTAGGTGTGCCAATATTGGGCACATAAATATTTTCATTTGTTATGTCTTCTTGATATATTAACTCCTTTATCATTATACAATAACCTTCTTTATCTCTTTTTACCATTTTTAGTTTAAAGTATCACAACCCCTGCTTTTTTGGCAGCAGGAAGAAGTTACCATTTGCTTGAAATATCTTTTTCCCTTCCTTTATTCTCAGTCTATATGTGTCTTTAGGGCTAAAGTGAGTCTCTTGTAGACAGTATGTTATGGATCTTATGGTTTTTTTTTTTTTTAATCCATTCAGCCATTCTATGTCTTTTATTTGGAGAATTTAATCTGGTTATATTTAAAGTAATTATTGATAGGCAAGGAGTTACTATTGCCATTTTGATCATTGTTTTCAGGTTGTTTCTTGTAGATCCACTGTTGCTTGTTTTTTTGTCCTGCTGTCTTTGTGTGTGTGTGTGTTTTGATGTCTTTTGGTAAAAGTATGTTTTGACTTTTTTATTATGTTCTTTTGTGTAACTACTATAGGTTTTTCCCCTATGGTCACCATGAGACTAGCATAAAATAAATTAAGCTTACAGCACGTTATTTTAAACTGACAACAGCTTAGCTTCAATACAATGCATAAACTTTATACTTTTATTCTCCCATAACATTTTCAGTTACTGCTGTTAGATCTTACATGTTTTTTAATATTGTATGATTCATAACATATTATTATAATGGTTATTTTTACAATGTTCCTTGTTTAGCTTTTTTAAACTAGAATTTTAAGTGAATCAAGTTAATTTTAAATAAATTATGTACCACTATAGCTGTACTACAAAATCTCAATGACACTATATTTATCATTACTCAAGTGAGATTTACACTCTCTTTTTATGTTTTATAATGTTAATTAAATTCTCCTGCTTCCACTTAAAGAACTCCCATTAGCATTTCTTGTAAGTCAGGTCTGGTGATAATTTTTTGTTTGTTTGTTTAGAAAAGCCTTCATCCCTTTTTTATTTCTAAAGGATAGCTACACCAGGTTTAGAGTTCTTGGCTGACAATTATTTTCTTTCTGTATTGTGAAGAAGTCATCTCATTCTCTCCTGCCCAAAAAGTTTCTGTTTAGAAATCCACCAATAGATTTATGGGGGTTCCCTTGTATGTAACTTCTCTCGTTTCTCTTGCTGCTCTTCAAATTCTTTCTTCGTCTTTGAGTTTTGATGATTAATTATAATGTATCTCAATGTGCCCTATTTGAGTTCAACCCATGTGAGGTCTTTTGGGTCTCATGGATCTTCCCAGGTTTGGGAAGTTTTCAGCCATTACTGGAGTTTTCTTAGTTTATGACCCTGCTATTAGGGTCTATTTTTGAGTGAGGCAACTGCTGAGGCTCCGAGGATTGGGATGGGGGTTGTGCTGCTAGTGAGAACAGCCCAATAGGACTACTGGTTTGGTTCCCTACCCAAGTAATGCTGTAGGATGGGTTCTGTAATTGCCTGGATTCTCTGGTCAGGTTTATTAACTACTTGGGCCTGGGTGACAAATCAGTAGCTGGGGTTACGAATTAGATTCCCTGTCCTGGCAGGGCAACAGGGCAAAACCCAGGGCCTCCACAGCTGATTCTTTGGGCACTCAAATCAGTCCAGGGTTCTCTGGTCAGATGAGGCTACATGCTTTGATCTGCAGAGGAGGGAAGCCACAGGTGGTGCTCTCTGTGAAGTGCCACTGTGGGTAGTACTGTTGAATGGACCATGAAGCTTCCCCTGTGCTCTGGTTAGCTTCCCTGGTGGGAGGGACTGAAGTCTGTATTCAGGGAAGAGCGGGACTCTGAATTAGCTTCCCTGGCTGGGCGCAGCAGGGGAAGAAGCTCTAAAGCCAATAAAGCTCTTTGTTTCTCATCATAATTCGAGCCAATTCACACTCCCTGATCATACAGAGCCAATGGCTTTGTTCTGCCCATCTCTCACTCAAGAGTCGCTGGGCCACACAACCTCCAGTTGTTGTCTCCCACCTTTCTGGTCAGATGGGGCTGGAAGACACTCTCCTCAGTGGGTGGTGGTGTGATTCAGCATGCTGCCTGGGTGTGGGCAAACTGGGCTTTAGGGCTGCCAAAACCCCTTGTTTGAAGATCTAAATTAGGCAGATCTGAGCCCTGCCACATTCCCAGGAGAGAGTGCACCACTGATTTGCTTCCAGAGAGGAGCAAAGTCTCTGCTTGGGATTACTACTTGGACACTGCAGGTATGAGTTTGGTCTGCCAAGGTCCATGTGCTGACTATTGCAAGCTCCTCCCCACTTCTCTGTCACACTCAGATTCCCAGTGATTGAGCCCTATAGATTCCGTGCGTGCAATCCCTCTGATGTGAGATCAGAGTAGGGGCTCTTGCAAAGCCCCTAAATTGCCCCTAAGATGCCATCTGGTAGCTGATTGTCCTCATAGGTTCTTTTTCACCACTGAAGGAACCAGAGGTTCTGGGGAGACCTCTCTGTGTGGTGTGGCTCTGGCCTGTGGAAGTCCAGCAGTGCTGTCAACATGGCGCCACTTCTCTTACCCCTCTAATGCGGTCTGTCTTGGTCTCTGTGGTACACAGTGGCTACTTCAGTCTCACCCACATATTCTAGGATTCTCTCATTGGTGTCTTATTCTTGAATAGTTGTTAGTTGTTCTTCTTGTGGGGGAGAGGGACTCGAGTCAGAAACAACCTGTGTCATCATTTTGGTGATATCACCTTCTCAAAGTACTTTAAGGACCTGGGAAAGTGCTGCTGAAAGGAACTTCACTTGTTGGATGAAAGCTCCCCCTGAATGCCGAGTATCATATCAGAAGGTGGTCACAGATGTGTGTCAAATGCCACTTTTACTTAACAGTTTTTGCTGTTTACGTAGCAGCCATTTTATTTTATTATGAGAACACAAAGTTCAGCAGAAGAAAGAAAATGCGTGTAATTTCAGTGAAGAGTTTATTCATATATTAGGAACTTGAGGTAGATATTTATTCCTGCCAATGTAAGTAATTGTGGACTTCCAAAAAAACTTAAATTTAAAAGAAATTTTTAATAATTTGGTCCTTATGGTACTTTCCTTTTCTGTTGTTTGAGATTATTATAATTTATGGAACCACCATTTTGTCTAAATTTATCATAGCCTTTTTAAAAAAACTGTCAGAAAAACTTTGGAATTTATGAGGAAAAGCAATAAATATTTCATATGCAGTTGTTTTATAGAAGTTGACATTCTAGTTGTGAAAGTAATGCAAACTCTTTGTTGACTCCAAAGGGAAGGGGAGGACACGTTTAGATTTGAGTGTAATTTAAAGCAGAATACTAGAAGCAAAATAAACCATGTTAAGGAAACTGGTATATTCAGAAGTAGTATATCTTCTGTATCTTTTTGGTTCCTGAGACCTGAAGTAAATTTGCCCTTTGACTTGGAGGTGGGGCAGGAAATAAGAGGCGTGAGAGTCCTATTTTCTCCTGCTCTAGCCATGGGTACAGCAGTCCAGTGTCTTGACCTTGCAGAAATCACACTTTCCATGGTCTGGAGACAGCTGAAACCACAAAAAACAACACATCTCAAAAAAAAAAAAAAAGAATATTTGGAAGATGTTGGCAATGATTAAAGTTAGGTGATGGCTCATGAAGGTTGTCTGCGTGACCCTTCTCTACTTTTGTATAGGTTTGAAGGTTTCCATAATGGAGGTGAAAAAAAAAAAAAAGGACAGCTGCAAAGAACTTGGGTGCTTGCTATGAGAAAGCCCATTTTCTTCTAACTTCTATACCAGGCTTGAAGGTGCTTATAGGGGAAAATGGTGTTTGGTACTCTCCCCCGAATAAAGTCCCAGGAGATGGCAGCATGGTCCTCTGAGGGCTAATAACAGCCCATCTCTTGCCCTGTAGTTATGAGACACTTTGTTAATGGTTAATGGAGTTGGTTGATACTTTGTTAATGGAGTTTACATCTTATCTGTAGAGTCTATGATGCAGCAGGTAAAGCATGATACAGTGGGAACTGGAAGGCTTGTCTTCCAAGCCCTGTTCTGCCAGTTGCCAACAAATTTTGGAGGACATGAAACACAGTTACTGTGTGCTCCCTCTGGGCCAGATGCTGTTCTCTAGAATATGGTCGTATATTACCTTGTGTGTGACATTTGTAGACTAGAGATCACCTCTACTGACATCAATGGATTATTTTGTGGCACAAGCAAGATAAAACATATACATGATTAGAAAATTTATACATCTCACAGCTTATAAATATATGATACAAATATTAGCATTAGCATGTATCATTTATTAAAAGTTGAATATTTTAAAATAGCCTATAAATAAAAACCTGCCAGTAAATAGTTCTTCAAAATAACTAATGACCCATCCTGAAGTTTCTACATGGTCTTATTGAAGGAGTTTTCTTTTCAAGTCGCAAACCAGTAGGTGTGAATGATGACTGATTAAACCATTATTATATATTTTAATGAAAGCATCATTACATATATGGGGAGTAAAATGGACTTAACTAAGAGTTTTCTAAGGATTTATTTCATAAAATTGTAGAGCATGCTTGATTTCCTTGTAATACATAATTCTTGTCCCAGAGACCTTGGCAGAAGCTTTATCCCACTGGTGTTGCTCAGTGATTTTTCTTTAGTTGAAAGAAAGAGCAGAACGCCAGCTGCAGCTTTGACACTTATAATTGTACCCTATATAATAGTAATAGTTATGTATGAGCTGTTTAATTTGAAAGCAACATCAGTCATGCAAATTTCACATCAATTGAAAAGAAAGGAGAAAAATTTCTGTCAAACAGCAGAAGAGTTAAATTACCAGGATTAAGTGACAGAAATTATTTCTAATATTCTGTGAACACGGAACTAACAAGTAATGCAAAATAAAAAATTAAAAAGTATTTTGATGTAAAGTTAAAATGATACTTAACTATTAAATTGGCCTCGTTTCCATTTAGCAATTCAGAAAAATCTGGTAGCTCTGGCTGGTGTGGGCAGCATTTCTCAGTGAAAACTTTAATCCCCATTTGGAAAAATACTAGTTGTTATGACGTTTCTCCTCAACATAGGTTGGCTGTGGACCATAAGATTCCAAAGCCAGCTAAGCCCACACTGATGTGAGGGTGATTATTTGAAGACATTCTGTTGAGCTGTGGGGGTTGGAGCATGACGGCAGCACGAATCTGTGAATCAAGTTTATGCGTCTTGGTATACAATCTTTTGTTTCCTTGCTTAGAAAGGTTACTATATTTTTCATTTTGTAAGCATATCTAGTTAGGCAGAAAGTATTACATGTGTCTGTAATTTGAAAGAAACTTTCTTAATCTTACAGGAAATCAGATAATAATAAAAGTGAAATCTGTGAAGTATGGAGAAACCAAACCTAGTGCAGGTACGTGGCTCACTCAAGGTCATCCAGCTCATTAGTACTAAAGCTGGGCCTCAGAACGAGAGGGTTGGATCGTAGCCTGGCCAGGCCTCACGGCCATGTGAATGCCAAGGTCCTTTCTCGTACCCACAGGGTAAAGCTTGCTCGCTGGCTTCCTTCCTTCTTCCTTCCTCCGTCCCTATCCCCCTCCCTCCCTCCCTCCCTCTCTCTGTCTGTCTTTTCTTTCTCTTCTTTTGCTTCTTTCATGTGGAGCCCAGTGCAGGGCTTGAAATCACAACCCTAAGATCCAGACCCGAGGAAAGACAAGAGTTGGACACTCAACTCGCTGAGCCACCCAGGCATCCCCTGATTTAGTTTCACCTTTAAAAAAATCTGTTTTGTGGGACGCCTGGGTGGCTCAGTTGGTTGGACGACTGCCTTCGGCTCAGGTCATGATCCCAGAGTCCTGGGATCGAGTCCCCCATCAGGCTCCCAGCTCCACGGGGAGTCGGCTTCTCCCTCTGACCTTCTCCTCGCTCATGCTCTCTCTCACTGTCTTTCTTTCAAATAAATAAATAAAATCTTAAAAAAAAAAATAAAAACATCTGTTTTGAAAGAAATTGTACTTAGATTGTAATGCCTTCTTCTATAACTCAGGGAGAGAGATGGAGACGCTGGTCCTCACTTTTGGAGGGTAGAATGTGCAACAAAGCCATGTCTTCTATTTTTAGAATACAATAATAAATCAGATAATTCAGCATAAGAAGGAAATTAGTTAGGTGATGCTACCAATTATCTAGGTAATGTTAGATTAAAGAAAACTCTAAACAGTTTATCATAGAAACACAGTGGTTTAGGATTAAACATTTTGGGTCTATAGACAAAGACTGTTTCTTTTGAAAATCACTTAAACTGTAAGAGTTTCAGTTTCTTCATTTGTAAATTGAGGGTCTCAAATGAGTGGACTTTAACATTTCTTCCAGTCTGTGATTTGGGAGTTTCGGGATTTGTATCAAATTAGAACAGTGTAGTATAATGATATTTACTACAGATATTTATTTTTCATTTGTTTTTGAACTTAATTATTGACACATTTATATTTAATGGTGACAACAGAATTTTTTTAAATTAATTTTTTATTTTTTATAAACATATAATATATTTTTATCCCCCTGGGTACAGGCCTGTGAGTCGCCAGGTTTACACACTTCACAGCACTCACCATAGCACACACCCTCCCCAATGTCCATAACCCCACCCCCTTCTCCCAACCCCCTCCCCCCCCAGCAACCCTCAGTTTGTTTTGTGAGATTAAGAGTCACTTATGGTTTGTCTCCCTCCCAATCCCATCTGGTTTCATTTATTCTTCTCCTACCCCCTTAACCCCCCATGTTGCATCTCCACTTCCTCATATCAGGGAGATGACAACAGAATATTTTTAAAAGTGACTTCAGGATGTGGCTCAAAGGTCTCCTTTGACATATGCGTGGTCAGAGCCTCATGCACTCTTATTTCTCCGAGAATCTATGGGGCAACGGTGCCTCCCCAACCCTAAGGGACTTCCTTCTGAAATTGGAAACAATGGTAAATCTCCAGTACAAGCTTCCATGTTTTACAAGATTCTCTAATTAGAACAAAATAGAGATTTACACTCTAATATGAAGAATTTGAGAGGCTGAGTGTGGGGCTTGGGGGTGTAGGGAAGGAAAAAATGCAACAAGATGGGATCAGGAGGAAGACAAACCATGAAACATTCTTAATCTCACAAAACAGAGGGTTGCTGGGGGGTGGAGGGGGTAAGGAGAGGTGGTGGGGTTATGGACATTGGGGAGGGTATGTGATATGGTGAGTGCTGTGAACTGTGTAAGACCGATGTAAGACCTGTACCCCTGGGGCAAATAATACATATGTTAATAAAAATAATTAAAAAAAATAAATAAGAAAAATCCAAAATAAAAAAAATAGAGATTTACATATCTTATATTGAGAACAATGAAGCAAGTCAAGTTTCATAAGCTTTGAGTTTGAATGAGAAACAGGAGGCCAGAAGTGAATGCTGAAATGACCCGGATGATCGCAAGACCAGACGAGGAAGACTCAGACTCAAAAACACAAGTGCACTCACACGTACACAGGGACACCACCTACAAAATAATAAAAAAGGGAAAAAACTTACTCTAGCATCTGCCCCAAGAGAGACACAGAAGGGTAGCTTTCTGAAGAGGGTAGGAGTCCGGGCAATTCGGATGTCTCAGAGGGAAGGGCGAAGGCTGGGTGCCTGAGGAAGCCCCGGCAAGCGTAGAGGATTGGCTCAGTCAAGTTGTCTTCACCGTTCCTCTCCTACAATCAGCAGGGACTGGTTAGAGTAACCAGAACGATCATCTATCTGGGTGATACACTAGTATCCAGGAGCTGCCAGATTCACAAGTGGAGAAACTACCACTGAGGAAATGGAGATAAAAGAGTGATAAAGAAAACTTAATAATAAGCACAAATAATATTCTTAGATTTGAATGGATAATGCATCCATAAAAAAACAAAGTGTGCCCTAAAGGGGGGAAACCCAGTTAGAGTTGTTGCAAATAAAAAAGCAATCACCATCAAAACACAACTTTTCCACAGACAGGTTAAATAGCTGAAAGACAGAGCTGAAATCCAAAGGATGTGAAGCAAGTATTACTGTAGAATGCAAGGCAGAATAACAAAGGTTTATTTAAAGGGCTCTAGTTTCCTATTCCTGCGTTAACAAAGGGCCTCAAACTTTGTGTCTTAAAATAGCCCAAATGTATTATTTTACAGTTCTGGAGGTCAGAGACCTAACAGCAAGGTGTTAGCAGGGCTGCATTCCTTCCAGGGGCTCTAGGAGACAATCTTTCCCAGCTTTTAGAGTGCACTTTTGGTCCCTTCCTCTGTCTTCAAAGCCAAGACAGCAGCTTCAAATCTTTCTCTCGTTTTGTCCCTGAGCTCTGTTGTCACATCTTCTCTGACTCTTGTACTACTGCCTCTTTCTTTGAAAAACTCTAATGAGTACCTCGAGTCTACCCAGATAATCATGGATAATCTTCCCATTTCAATATCTTTAACTTAATTACCGCAGAGTCCCATTTTCCATGTAAGGACACATATTTGTAGATTCTGGATAGCGCTCTATGGACCTCTTTGGTTGGGGGGGGGGGGGTGTCGGGAACCTTTGTCTACTACAGAAACTATGAGAAAAACACTGAAAGGAATAGAGTATAAAGCCTGAATACCCATATGCATGTGATAGCAATGGCCAGGGAAAATAGGGAGAGAAGAGATGAGAGAAAAGAATCAATTAAATACGAGGAGAAAAATTTTCCAGACCTGGAGAAAAAATAACGTTTTAGGAGGAAAGGACCATGCAATACCAAACAGGATGTATAAAAAGAGACCTACAAGTAGACACTAGTGAAATGTTAGATCTCCAAGAATAGAGATGTCTCAAAGCTTTCCCAGACAGTAGCTTAAACACAAATGAGTGAAAATCAGATGGTCTCCAGGCTTTTATTAAGCAACACCGGGTATAGTAAACGAAGAAATAAGGCCTTCAAAATTCCAAGACAAAAATTATTTTAAGCTTAGAATTCTATTCCCAGTCAAAGTAGCATTCATGAGTGAAAGCTGAGGATATTTTTGGACACGTTTAGAAATTTTTCCACCCACAGATTCCATTTGAAAGAATTACTTGAGGCTGTATTCTAGTAAAAACAAAGGGAAGTAAAAGAAAGAGGAAGACAAGGGATGCAAGTAACACTGGAGAGCAAAGGAACCCGCAAATCTAGTAAAGTCTGAAAGTTTGGTGCATATGACAAAAATAATAATCTGTCATTTAAACCACAGATGATTCTAACATGGCTGCTGGCAGAACTGGTATGGCAGGGTAGGAGGGAAGTGAAATGAAGCCATTCATTATTCTTTGTCTTGCTGGGAGTAAAAAAAATATTAATATAGTCTATTTTTGCATTTTCTTGATTAAAATTTTAAAAATTAAAAAGATTGGATTAATAATATTCTGTGTTAGCATATTTTGAAAGAGATAGTCTCATATGCTGTTGGAAGGTATATACTTTGTCTAGTGTTTTAGGAGGGAAATTTGGTAGTTTCTTTCAAATTTTAAAATGAACATATACTTTGCTGTAGCATGTTAATCTCAAAGAATTTATCCTATAGAAGTATTTTTATATCTCTGAAAAGATTTGCAAGAATTTGTGTATGGCATTGTTCATCACTGTAAAAAAAAAGGACAGTAATCTAGACCTATGTACACTAATTAATTACTGACAACTAGTTCTGATTTAAAAAATCAAATAATTTTGAGTATTTGTAGATATTGAAATATCTTCAAGTCACATATTTGAAGATATTTCAATATCTACAAATACTCAAAATTATTTGATCTTTTAAAAAATATAGGACTTGAAATATCTTCAAGTCCTATATTTTTAAAAAGATTTATTTATTTATTCTTAGAGAGAGTGAGAAAGTGAGAGAGCACAAACAGGGGTGAGGGGGAGAAGGGGAGCGAGGAGAATCCTCAAACAGACTCCCTGGTGAGCCCAGAGCCGGGTGCAGGACATGATCCCGTGGTTCAGGAGACCATGGCCTGAACTGAAACTGAGTCAGATGCTCAAGCTACACCGAATGAGCAACCCAGGTGGCCTCAAGTCATATTTCTGAAAAATAGCGACAGAATTACTGCTATAATTCTATTTATTGCATATGATCCTATGTATGGATGTATGTTCACATATTTATGGAATTACAGAGTTGTGTCTAGAAGAATCCAAACTAAAATGTTAACAATTATTATCTTTGGGGAGGAGAGTTATTTGGGAGAAGATTTGCTTTTAATTTCCACTTTTGCTTTTTTTACAATATGAATATTTATGTATTATGCATGTTACCCCTAAAACATTTTAAAATTTCAAAAAGAATATAGCAAGATTCCTTGAAATCCCACACCCGAGGACAATTACTATGAGCAGTTTGGTGAGCATACATCCAGACTGCTTGACTACGCATGTGAGTATGCGGATATATTTAATTTTCCATAATTGGAAGCATACATAATGCATTTTAAAGCCATTTTTAGCTAAATTTTCAAATTCTGACATAATTGTAGATTCACATGCAGTTGAGAAAAGTACTACGAGAGACCCCTCCTACATTTTACCTTGTTTATCTCAGTGGCAACATGTTGTAAATTTGTACAGTACTACAACCACGATGTTGACATTGGTGTTGGAAACCAGAACATTTCCATCTCCAGGAGGATACCTCATGTTGCCCTTTTATAGTTAACCGCACTTGCTTCCAATCTCCACTTCCTATTTAACCCCTGCCCATCATGGACATGTTCTACATTTCTATAATTTTCTCAGTATTACATCCATGGAATCATATGGTATGTAACCTTTTGAGGTTAGCCCTTTCATTCATAATAATTCTGCATAGATTTACCCAGGTTGTTGCATGTAGCAATCGCTTATTCCTTTTCACTGCTAAGTAGTATTCCACCACGTGGATGTAACCATTTGTTTAATCAGTCCCATGTGGTAAGATGTCTGGATTATTTCCAGTTCTTGCCTATTACAAATAAAGTTGTCATAAACATTGGTATATAAGTTTTTTTTTTTTTTTTCCCTAACATAAATCTCCTTTTTTCCTGAAGTAAATACCCAGGATTGTAACTGCTGGGCCATATGCTAGTTACATGTTCAGTTTCTAAAGAAATTGCTAAACTGTTTTCCAGAGTGACTGGACTATTTTACATTACTTCTTCCTTTCCAATCTGCATACCTTTTATTTCTTTCTCTTGTTTTATTGCACTGACAAGAACTTCCGTAACTATGTTGAATTAGAGTACAGGAACGGATATATCCTTGCCTTGGTCCTGATCTCAGAGGTAAAGCATTCAGCCTTTCACCACTTGAGTATCATGTCAGCAGTAGAATTTTTGTAGACACTCTTTATCAAGTTTAGGAAGTTACTCTATTCTTTTTTTCTGTAATTTTTTAAAAAAAATCATGAATTGGTATTAAATTTTGTCAAATGCTTCTTCTGAATCAATTGATACACATGATTTTCTTTCTTTAGTCTGCTAATATTATAGGTTATATTGATTGATTTTCAACTATTGAACCAGACTTATATCACTGGATTATACTCTGTTTGAACTTAGTATATAATTCTTTAATATTATACCATAATAAGGTAATAATAATATTAGAATACTACTTAGTTTTACTTGCTAACATTATTAGGGATCATCTACATTGATAAGAACTACTGGTCTATAGTTTTCCTTTTTTCTTTTTGTATTGTCTTTGTCAACTTTTGATATTAGCTTCATGAAATGAATTAGGAAGTCCTTGCTCCCTCCTATTCAGTTTTTGGAAGAGTTTGTTTTACTTTTTAATTGGTTTTACTTCTTTAAATGTGTGGTAGAATTCTCTAGTGAAATCATCTGAACCTGGAGATGGCTTTTTTGGGGATGTTTTTAAATTATGAATTCTTATCAATGATAAGATATGGAAAGAATCTATTTCACATTGCTTAGGTTGTGTTTTTGGAGGAAGTGGTCTGTTCTAAGTCTAATTTAGATGTGTAGAGTTTTTTTGTAGAATTTTTTTTTGTAGGGTCTGTGGTGATAACCTGTTACACTGATAATATCCATGATTTGTATTTTCTCGTTTTTTTATTATCAGTTTTGCCGGAGGTTTGCAATTTTACTGTTTTTGGTTTTTTCTTTGTTTTTGGAAGAACTAGCTTTGTTTCATTGATTATTTTGTATTGTATCTTTTGTTTTCAATTGATTGATTCTATTTTTATTATTATTTTCTTTCATTTGCTGACGTTGTCTTAATTTTGCTTTCTTTTGTGCTTTCTTGTAGTAGGAGCATAGATTATTAAATTGAAGCTTTTCTTCTTTTTTAATGTATGTATTTAGTTCTAAAAATTTACTCAGCACTGCTTTAGCTACGTCTCACACATTTTGACATGTATTTTCATTTTCATTCAGTTCTGTCTTTTTAAAATGTACTTTGAGACTTCCTCTTTGATCATGGTTTATTTAGAGACGTGTTGCTTGGTTTTCAAGTGTTTGGTGATCCTCCTGTTATCTTTTTGTTCTTTAACTTATAGTTTGATTCCATTGTAGTCAGAGAACACAGTATGCATGATTTCAATTATTCTAAATTTATCGAGGATTGTATTATTACTCAGGATGTGAATTTGTCCTGGTATACATTCCAAGGGCTCTTGAAAAGAATATATATTTTGTTGTTGTTTACTTATAAATGACATGATAACCGTTTGTTGATGGTGTTGTTGAGTTTTTCTCTGTTCTTGCTGGTTTCCTGTCTCATTGTCCTATCAGTTGTTGAGAGAGGGGTGTTAAGGTCTCTACTTATAATGTGAATTTGTCTTTTCTTTCATTTCCACCAGTTTTTTGCTTCATACATTTCACAGCTTTGTATTTGGTGCATTCACATTTAGGAATGATATGTCTTCTTGGTAAACTGACCTTTTTATCATGATATAATGTCTCTTTCTAGCTCTGGTAATGCTTTTCTCTGGAGTCTGCTTTGGTATTAATATAACCATTTTTAAAATTTCCTTTGATGAAATAATAATAATAAATAATAATTTATTTTTTCTAGCCTTTGACTTTAAACCTGCCTATATCATTTTATTTTAAGTAATTTACTTGTAGATAGTATTTAATCCCTTCACTAATCTCTGTCATTTAATTATAATATGTAGAGCATCTACATTTAATTTAATTATTGATCTGTTAAGGCTTAATTCTTCCATTTTGTTTTTCTTTCCTGTTTGTTCTCTCTGTTTTTCATTTTTCTGATTTTTTTCCTGCTCACTGTGAGTTCATTTAGTTCACTCAATTTTGATTTATTTAAAATGCTTTCAAGTGTATCTCTTTCTATAGCTTTTTTTAGTGCTTGCTTCCTATTAACCATATGTGTGTGTGTGTGTGTGTATTACCCTCTTCTCAGTCTACTGGTATTGTTATTTCCCCAATTTTAATGCAGATAGTGGCCTTACTTCCATTTATATCTCTTTACCTTCCCACATTTATAATCATCTTGTTTTAATTGTCTTAAGTATTTCCTGTTTGTATATTTAGAAATACATCAGATAGTGTTGTAGGTTTTGCTTCAGCCACCAAATATTTAAAAAAAAAAATGCAAGACAAGAAGGAAAGTTTATTTTGTTTACCCACATTTTTCCTTACTATGTTCTTTCTGCTTTTCTGATATTCCAAGGTTCCTTCTTATATCATTTCCTTTCTGTTTAGAGAACTCTCTTCAGCCTTTCTTTTAGGGTAGGTCTGAAGGTAACAAATTTCTCTTCTCCTTCATCCGAGAATGTGCTGATTTCTCCATTTCTGAAGGGTGTTTTTACTGGGTGTAAGATTCTAGGTTGCCAATTCTTTTCTTTCAGCAAGTAAAAAATGTTGCAACACTTCATTCTGGCCTCCAAGGTTTCTGATGAAAAATTTGCTGTCATTCTAAGTTTTTTCCCCTTAGAGGTCATTTCTTTTTCACTATTTTCAAGATTTTTTTTCCTGTATTTAGTTTTTAGAAAGTTGATTATGATGTATCTTGGTGTGGATTTTCTTTGGTTTTTACTGTTTGGGATTAGCTCATCTTCTTAAATCTCTAAGTTTACATTTCTGGCTAAATTTTGGAATTTTTAGCCATTACTTTTCCAGGTACTTTTTTAGCCTCGCTTTCTTTCCTCTCTTTTTCTGGCACTTTGTTGGGTAATTGTCACATCTCTGTTGTGTCGGTGTTGGCATCTGTGTCTTTTTTATTTGGTGTGAGATTTCTTGGATGGTATGATAAGTAAGTTTTTACTAAGAAACTTGGTCATTTTCATATTATATTTTGAGTGCTGTGTTTTGTGTTCTGTGTCTTATTTAAACTTTCTGTTTTAACTAACTCTTTTGGATACTGCTTCCGTGGGAATGGGTGATTCCACCTCATTACAACCTCATGCCAGGTGGAGGTAGCAGCTCAAGTTCCCCATTTGGTCTATGTTAATATCCAACAGTGATGCTACTCTTCCTTACTACTGGGCAGGGGTGGAAATTCTGGCTTTTCTGGGTCTCCACTGACTCCTTGGTGGGGGGGCCTTGTTATTGCAGAGGGAGTGACAGTCAAAGTCCTGAATCTCTTCTAGGCCTCCTACAAGAGGTAAGGAGTGACTCATTAATGCTAGTGGGGAGATGGAGGTAGGTTCCCCACATACCTAGTGTCATCACAGTGGGTGGGTCTCATTCTATCAGCCAGCAAGGACAAAGATACCAGCCCCTTACCTCACCTTCCTTAATACTTGGTGAGGTATTGGAGAGATTCATTGTAGCCTCCAGAAGCTAGAAACTGAGTCCCCATTTCACTTTTACTGGCATGCGTAGTGGTGGGATCAGAGATTTTCTGTTGTGTTTGACTGGAGGAGAGTAGTATTTGTCTAAAAGTTTTGCTCTTGATTGGCTGCCCCTACCCTGGTTCTTTGGCTAGAGAGAATAGGTATTTGTTGAGGCTATTTTTGTATGTAGCCATTGACATTGGATTGCTGGTTTTTCTGCTCCAAATCTGAGATGAGGCAAACAGAAATTTCAGGGACTTCACCATTCAGTCCTTTCTGGGTCCTGATATCCTCAGATTGTCTGACTTCTTTCCATTTTTCAGTCTTATTATTTATAATGTACAAGGTTTTTTTATTTAGTAGGAGGAATAGGGAAAAGTATATCTACTCCAACATCCTAAAAGTAAAAACACCGATAATAAATCCTGATAAAACAAAATCCATTTTGCAACCAATTTTTCACTCAAAAGTATCTTTTGAAGATCTTTAGTCCAATGACTACTGGTAGACATTTCAGTAGACAAATATTCCATAGTTTCCTTTTAACTAATCCAGTAGTAATATACTTTTATTGACATAATAAAAAGTACAGTGATGGACATGTCTTAATATGGGGGCCACATTCTCTAGTCTATATTTCCAAAATCCAAAAAGCTATATAAACAAAAATATTTTACAATACATGGTGTAAATTTGTTTTGTACAAAATCTCACTAGAATTCACATAAGGCTGTTTATCATCTCAATTTATCCAACTTGCTTCAATACTTTATGGTTACTAAAAAATATTAAGATATTTGACTGTGGCTCGCTGTGTAGCCTGCTGGGGTTGTTAAGAAACATGTGATCTGTGTATCTTATACTTTCTGAGATGCAAATATTTTAAATGCAATACACATCTTTCAAATTGTCTTAGGATAATATCCCAGGAAAGTACTTGTTAAATTTTGAGTCAGACTGTCAAATTGTACCCTAAAATGTCTAATATGTATTTTTAACAGAACATAAGAGAACCCATCATTTCTTCATGTTTTTGACAACACGGGATATTGTCATACAGTAGTTTAAATTTAACTTCATTCTTTGTAGGATTATAAATAGAATCTATAAGTGCACATTTCAGAAAAATCTAGAGAATACAAAGCAATATAAAGATAAAATTAAGAGCACTTAAAACATTTCATTTCAGAGGTGATAACTTTTAATATTTTGGCTTTTTTTCATTGTATCTACTTTTAAAATACAACCTTGGAGTTGTTTTACTTTTATCTTTTCAGTAGTGTTGTATTTTGAACAATTTTCTCTTTCTCTAAATATTTTTATAAAGTAAAATTGAAATGATTGCATAGCTTTATTGAATAGATATACCATAATTCATGTAACTAATTCCTTATTGTTGGGCAGATGAAATATTTCCAGATTTTCCCCATGTAATCACATTGTAATAAATGTGGTTATATACATTCCAAAAACTGAAATTCTCTCTTTTCCAAAGATGTTCCAGTTCACTCCGATTATGGTACTGTTATTTTCACGTATGACTCAGAGTGCAAATTGAAAGAAATTCGTTTTAGTTTCTTTCCCCCTCACTCCCTGTCTTCTTTCCCCTTTCTCTCCATCTGTCCCTCCTTCTAGAAATGTTTAAATACAGGTAATTGATTTTTTTTTGTTAAAAAGCTAAACAAAGAAAAGGAGAGGAGATAGACTTTGGGTTCTCACAATAACTCATCTTGGAACTGGGAAAACTACTTGACTTTCTTATCTTCACTTTCTTCAACTATAAAACGAAGAAGTTGAATTAGCAGTTATCTAAGATTATCCCCAGCTCCTACACCCTCATGTTTGTCCTTTTGTTAGGCCATCATCGTCACTGAGGTGATATCACCACCATTTTTCCAGTTTTTTCTATGCCTTTGTATGCTTGTTGGGGAAGAATTACTGTTTTTCTTTGCTTTACTAGTTTTCAGTTTTCCGGCAGGATTGTTTTGTGTGTGAGGAATATAAGCAGAACATCCCTCAGTTACCATGTGGAGATTTTTCTGTACTTTACTTCATCAGAGTGTGACATGTATATACTGCCTTGCAGAGCGTGGAATGTGTACCAGGTCTCTCCTTTTGTAGTGAATCAGTCTATCTGGGCCTCCTTTTCCCGATCAGTAAAACAGAGAAAATTGTCTAACTCGCAGCTTCCCTTAGGAAAGTAAATGGGACGCTGGGGTAGAAGTGGAGACTAGAGCAGCCGCTGAGTCACAGGCTAGAGGGACTTCTCCCCACTAGATGGCAGAGTGGAGGTGTTGATTTTGTCCATCCCGCGTTGAACCTGGTTGACAGCTCTTCCATCCTCCTAGGCCAGCATCTTTTTCTTTTCCCACCTTCATTCATCCACCCTTCTGATTCTACCTCTAAAGACCTCCAGACTAGTGTTTTGAAGTCCTCCTCCTACTACGCCATCAAAGGAAGAATTTCTGGTCACTTGTTTGCAATTGTCCATCCCTACTCCCCAGATACTTTGTTGGCTCACTAGCCTTGATGACTCAGGGTGGAGACCAAGCCTCTCAAGCCCGAAGGACTTGCTGCCATTCCTTCCAACTTAAGGCCAATGCCATAAAACTTTCTCACATATACCCATGTGGCTCTTGGCTTTTTTTTTTTTTTTTTTTTTTTGGGAGGTCTGACATCAAAGATAACCCCGAGGGACTGAGGGTCAAGTCAAGAGCACTCTACTCCCAGCACCTAGGATGTCAGTTCACCTTCAACCTGACCTCACTGGAGGAAGGGTGGTTTAGTACTTTATAACAGACTCCAAAACCTTCTGTAATTTGTGTGTTATTAGGACAGGACAGACAGAGTTTTCCACTGATTGTTTTTTACATAAACTTCTCATCAGAAATCAATACATTTAAAGCATAAATGGAGGAATACAGTTGCTTTTATTATTTGCTCTGGTTAGAAGCCATGCAGATATTCAGCGGTACCTGTTAGCTCTGGATCAGGGCTGAATACTGACAAAAGGGATGCAAACCAAGAGCTGTCTTTCCAGATAGGCAGAGTTGACGATTCTCCAAAGATAGGACCTACAAAAGAAGGGCTAAAAATCTTATTTCTAAAACGTTCTTCCTTGTAGTAGAGCTGGGATACTCAAATTGCCACTATTTGAGTTTAAGGCATTATTTCTGTTTGTGTGCCCCATAAAAGTGCATATCTCTTGGGGTTATGTTTTCATGTGAATTTTTTTTCTAGATTTACTATGTTAGCATGAGGAACTGAATCCATAGATCTAGTAAGCTAAATAATAGCTAAGCTCAAGTTAAGGTCTTGTAAACACAGTTAAAGACTGTGTTTTGATGGGGTAAGAGCACAGGATATTTCAGAAGAGGAGAAATCAGAGCAACAGAGGGTATCCAACAACATGGAGTATCTACCAGGAAGCAGAGTAGTGTAGGCTTAAGGGTTATCAGCAAGTTAAATATGATAATGTAAATGAAATCTTTAGCCTAGAACCTGACACAAGGTACATCCTCAATAAATGTAATTGTTACAACAATGTGCCCTGTACATTGATGCTAGGGTGACAGCAGAGAACAATACAGACTTGGTTCCAGCCCTAAGGAAGCTAGCTGAGTAGATGAGCAACTAACTGAAAATTATAATAGGGTGAATGGTAACTTCTCCTCCAGAGGAAGGTCAGAGTAGAGTGGTTAAGGAGCATGGAGCGGGGACACACAGTACTCTGATGAGAAGGGTTTTCCGCAGAAGGTGATTTTCTATTCCATGACCTCAGTTAGAGATGGGTAAAGGAGGGGAGGAAACAGAAAAACAGGGGAGGAAAGAGAAGAGAGTTTCAAACACAGGGAACACATACATGAAAATCCAGAACTGAGACCAAGCAGAGCATGTGCTGAGAGCTGAAAGTAGTTTCATTGTATTCAATACAATGGGTCATTGTACTGAATGAGGCTGAAGAGGTTGGCCTCGGAAGGGAGAATGGAAAGTGGCAGACATGAAAGACATACCTATAGCTAGCGGAAACTGGAACTGGCTGCTCCCAAGTGAGAGAAACCTTAGTCACCAGCACAAATCTGTTAATTGTTTCTGAACACTGATGCGGCAATCAACTTTTATTGAATTTGGGAGAAAACTGTATATTCTGATTACCATTTTTATTCTCTGAATTATGTGCCACAATTGCAATATTTTTGCTTCTCCCCTTGCAATTCTTCCTTTTCTTCTTTCCTCAGAAGAGTGAGAGTGATACAAACACCACTTCACTTGTATTTCTGTGTGTGAAACTACAGAGAAGAATAAGCAAGTACAGAGGGAACACAGCGGTGGGGCCCCAGGGTGACGCAGTTGGGGTGGGCATCCGACTCTTCACTTTGGCTCAGGTCATGATCTCAGGGTCATGAGATGGAGCTCTGTGTCAGGCTCCACACTCACTGTGGAGTCTGCTTGGGATTCACTCTCTCCCTCTCTCTATACCCCTCCCCTCCACTCATTCACTCTCTTTCTCTCTCTCTCAAACGAATAAATAAATAAATAAATCTTTTTTTTTTTTTTTAAAAAGGAGCTGAATAAACAGAGAGTTCAAAATTGTTACAAGTTTCAAAAGTAGTAAATATACAGGAAAAGTAAATAATATCATTCATCTCCCCTTCGCTTCTCTTACTGAACTGTTGCACTGTGGATAGATTGGTGTGTACCCTTTTATATCTTTCTCCAACACCAAATATGTATATAACTGTGCATATAGTGAGAGCTAATTCCATTTTTAAAAGAGGCTAAACTTCACACATCATTTTGAAACTTGCATTCTCATTTAATAATATATCCTGGACAACATTCCACTTTTGGATACATAAAGATTTAATCCAATCTTTTTAATAGTGCATACTATTTTATAGTATAATGTGCTATAATTTAATTAACTACTCTACTCCTGATAGACCTTCAGATTTTTGTCAGGTCATGCTATAAAAATGCTATAATAGGTTAGTATATTTGTAAATACTTAGTTTTTTTTATGGGTTGTCATAGTAGGTGTAAAAAAGTGGGTTGAATACATCATGTGTGTATAGGAACTCCATATTTTCTCTTTTGAAAGTTTCAAGTACATTTCTTTCTTTTGAATCTTTAGGAGCAGCCAATATTTCAGTTTTGGGTAGAGGGAGTAGCAATTTTCAGCTTTACCTCTATTCAAGGCATTCTATAAGCCAGCAGCACACAAATTTGGTGCTTAACCAAAACTTATGCTCTCAAAAATTAATGAGAACATTAAAGAGCTTTTATTGTTAATAGGAGTAATATCTATCAATATTTACCATACAACTTAAAGCTGAGAAATTTAAAAATATGTATGATTTCCTTTAAAAATAACAGTAGTAAATATATCACATATTAACATCAAATATATTTTTATGAAAAGAAGTTATGATTTAGTTAGATTTCAAAACAAAACAAAGCAAAAAGAATGGCATTTTTTCTTTTGTACATTTCTTTAATATTTAGATTAATAAAAGACAGCTGGATTCCAATATCTGCTTCTGCATTTTGCTAAGTCATTTTGGTTGAATGATATTAAGAAAAATTGGGTTCATACAAATATGTAGCAGGAAAAAAGGGGTACTCTAATAGAATTTTCAGATAACTGTGGATATTCTTCGTTGATACTACATCAAAACTTGACAAATGATAGTTTCATAAAAGTTATATACAATGTGAAACCATATCAATAAATGGATAATCTGTTACATTTTAATTGTTCTGTTTTGTTTTTGAATCAATCTTGTACTCATACATTGGTCATTTAAAAAATATTGGTTTCCTGAGTTATTTAGGGCTTTCCAGTGCAGTTGTCAAGTTCACCATCAATCTTATCAGAAAAGTCTTACAGTAGTTGAAAGCTGTCAAGATCCTTGTAGTAAATCTTAATTTTCTAAAATCCTACATCTAAATTCCACTTTAAATCTCAAAGATTATCATTGGAAACATATATTGTGAATTATTTTCCTTGAAGCTACAGAGTGACTTCATTCATTTTGAATAAATTATTTGCCAAATACCCAATTACGAATAACCATAGTTTGTCTGTCATTGTGTCCTTAGGACAAGTGGTGCTCCACAGAAAAGAGGCTCGTTTAGCTTATAACTCAGTCTCACGGGTGATCTTTCTTCAGTCCATCTTTATACTTCATTTTGCAGCAGCAATTCTTTATGTATACCTGTTTATTTCTTCCCATAGAATATGAAAAAATGTCTATTCAGTGGCCAAGATTTAAGAAAATCAGTATGTTCTCCTGCATCATGAAGAACATTCCTAAGTGTAACTGTTTTTGTTTTTGTTTTCTTCCTGGCAGGGTATAACAGTGAAGAAATTAAGGATTGCTTCAGGGGTTTGGTGCCAGTGCCTTGATTCATGCTAAGGCTTCAAGTTTTTATATTCCATTGCTTTTATACCATCAGTGCAAATGCCTATAGAGTGGAAAAGGTAATGGACTTTGGCCTTATTTTGAAAATATTTGAAAATATTTTGACTTCTGAAAAGATTTTAGGCATCCTCAAGGGTGCATCTAGCATTGAAAACCGCTGTTTTAGATAAGTGCTTCTCAAATATTAATATACACACAAATTGCTTGGGGATCTTATTAAAATACAGATTTGAGAATGCCTGGGTAGCTCAGTCAGTTAAGTCTCTGACTCTTGATTTTGGCTCAGGTCATGATCTCAGGGTTATGAGATTGAACCTTGTGTCAGAGATTAAGGTTCTCTCTCTCTCCCTCTCCCTATGTGCCCCCACCAATAATACAGATTTGAATTCAGTCAGCTTGAAGTAGGACCTGAAAGTTGCATTTGTAACAAGTTCCCAGGTGAAGATGATGCTTCCTGTAGGTGGTACACGTTGAGTAGCAAGAACCTAGACCTGCACAGTTTTAAAGTAATTAAAATGAAATGAAATAAAATAAAGTATTCAGTTAATCAGTCGGATTAGGCACATTTGGAACACCCCAAGCCATGTAGGGTTAGTGGCTATCATACTGGCCAGAATAGAGAAAATATCTGTCATTACAGAAAGTCATTGGATGGTGCTGCTCTAGGTGGTTTACATGGAGTTAATAATAACAGGCTCATGTAACTGAGTTCATTCAAATATTGATCAGATGCTGTTCTTCAAAACATATGTGGAGATAGCTTATTGTGAATAACTTCAGTATTTTTCTGATAAATGCAACAAAGACAAATAACTTAGAATTTAAAAAAATGGTTTAAACTCAATAGCTTCAAGTTGCTTGATGAATTTCTTAAAAACCCCCTAATGCTATGGCGTGTCTTTATGAGTTGCGTAAACTGATATTGCCAAGACCGGTGCATGATATTCCACTTTTGTGGAAGAAAGGAATCTATTTAAAAGATAAAATGATTAAGAGTAACTGATACGGAGATAGAAAAATCCTTACTCCCTGTAAATGATTTTCATAATAAAAAACATGGTCCTGCATACAACTCTCAAGCAAAAATTTCAGTGAAAGAAAGCTCCACTGGGGAGAATAAAAGGTTATGCCTCAAAGGTTAGCAGGCGGGATAGTGTTTCTCCTGGGCACACGCCAGTGCAGACAGTGTGCTGAGAGGCATTCCTTGGAGTTCACTTGGGCAGCCCTTGCTCTGTTGAGAGCTGGCCAAACTGCATACCCCACCTGACTCAAGGAAACATTCCAACGTAGGCTTTCCAGAAGCATTCCTCGTCTGCAAAGTTCGCAAGCTGAGACGAGCCTAGTTGGAGTGAAATGCGAGTAAAAAGCTAACAAAGAGAAGAAGAGGGAAGTCAGGGAGGGCGTTCTAGACTGAACTATGGGCTCATCTTTAGGTTATTTCCTGTCACATCTCTATCCATAAGTACAGTTTACCGTAGACTTGTCCGGAGTAAGTTGTGAATGTAGCGTGCCGGAAATGGAGCTGGTTATTTGGGGTGATAAGAACACCCCAACAGCAAAGCAAGAAGCCTTTCATCAGACATTCCAGTTTTAAAAGTGCATATGGTGCTGGGTGTCTTGGGTGAAGTGAAAATCCCCACCCCGGTCTGGGTCTCTTCATGCACCTCGCAGATCTCCATTACATTCTTTGGTGAGAACAAAGAGGAAAAGAGAGTGTTCCATCCATCTTGGCTACTGGTTTGCCGGTGTCCAGAAGCCCAAGATTGGTAGTTCTTGTAATTTCATCCCCCAGGGTAGGTGCAGATGTTGACCTTGTCAGATCAGTTCTCATTTGGGTGGATGTGTCTTGGCTTCGAAACTTCTCAGACATTGGTAAATACCCCCAAGAGGAACAGGCTGATGAACTCCGCTGGAATTTATGTCTAGGAAACATGTTTTTCTGCCGCATTAGCTGTCGCTCTGTGGTTTTGAGAGTCTCATACCACCATTCCCTCAGTCTCTCAGCTCCCACATGCACTACCTCAGAGCCAAGGCTTACCTCTGGGTTCTGTCGTGGGCTCTGGAGTCAAATCTTCAAATCTCAGTGGTCACCATGAATGTGGGAGACTGGGCTGGAGGCATTGTTTTTATCTACTTGAGACAAAAAAATGCCAGTTTGTAAAGACAAGGAATTGGCAGCCAAATTCTCCTCCACAATTTCTCAATGAACAATTGACATTTACTAAGAACCTACTATATGTCAGGCCATGGGTTAAGTGCCAGCAGACCTTCCAAACTTATTTGTCAAGTGAAAGAAAAAAAGGGGGTATCTTACGGAATTTTTACAACCAAATGTATGAATGTGTATTAGGACTAGAAAGGCTTACTATTAAATATAATGTAATATAAGCCCTGAAGGCAAGCAGGAAAATTTTTAGAACCCTCCACCTTTTTCTTTTCAAGGGTAAAATGGTTTAAGAATTCACATGTTTGCATACAGAATTTTCTTTTGTTTCTTGTTGGTTCAGCATCATTATCCTTTTTTTTTTTTTTTTAAGATTTTATTTATTTGACAAAGAGAGAGATCACAAGTAGGCAGAGAGGCAGGCAGAGAGAGGGGGGGGGAAGCAGGATCCCTGCTGAGCAGAGAGCCTGATGTGGGGCTCGATCCCAGGACCCTGATATCATGAACTGCATCAAAGGCAGAGGCTTAACCCACTGAGCTACCCAGGCACCCCCAGCATCATTATCTTAAACTTTAATGTGCTGAAAAATATTATGTACAATAGTGTATAAAACCATGAATTCTTAGACTGTATAGTCTACTTAAGGGATTATCCAAGAGCAGTTTTCTTCCTAATCAAGTTTCGCTTTAAAAGCTAATTTTCATTTCTACCTTTGCGTAAGATGCCATTGCATTATGTTTATGAAAAATTCTAGGCATTAGCATTACTTTAAAACTGTATTTGAAGAAATTAGACAAGCGTCTTGGAACAGATGAAATTTTAATCCTAAATAGTTTGAAATGAGACTGTTAGTCCTTCTCCCCTTCCCAAAGTTTACATCACTTGGTACAATTCTTAGATAAATGTGCTTGTTTTCCAGCTGACACCAAGAGAAAATGCATGTTGTTCCCTACACTTGCAAATGGGTTTAATTTTTTTCAGTTAGGAACAAATGCCATAAACTACTTCTGTTCAGAAAGAGCAGCTCATCATCAGCTATAGAAAAACAAAGATGACAGATATTTATGAATGCGTTAAGTGATTGTTCTAATATATTCCTACTATAAAAGCAATTTATTCAACTACTTAAAAGTGTGTTTTGCAACCATTTCAGTCTTCAGAGATGAAGTTCTACCTAAATTTGGTAAGTCTCCAGGAGACACTCCTGAGGTCATTTTGGCCAGTGCAGTTGATTGGTAGTTGAAGCTCTAAAGATGTTCTAGGAGAAAAATCATCCCTTTCAGTTTCAACCAAATCCTTGTCCACAACTCACTTCCCTCCAAGAACTCGCCATGTGCGGTAGGTTGAGATTAAACTGGTTCTACCTGAAGGTGCACTTACAGGGCACCTTCATGTAACAGCTTGTTAACAGGGGCCAACGAAGCTGTGCTAGGAAGACCTCACATTTAGACTTTTGCTGTCATCCTTAAGTAATGTTGCACATCATTTAAAGGAAAATGATTGAAGGTGTGTGTCATACATGTCCTTTGACTAGACAACATTGCCTCAGGTGATATTAACCTCTTCTCTTGAAACATGCAAATACCATGTTAATAGCACAGATATATTGCACTGAGTTTTTCTGCATTAGAGATGTTACTTTGTCTACCATAAAGACTTGAAATATATGATAGTTTCCAAACCATATTTTGGCATTTCTTTATTGCCAAATATGAATGATCTCAATAAATAGAAATGCCCCGAGCCCCTCTGGACCTCTAAGTAGTCCTGCTTGTGATCTAAAGCAGGCAAAGTTATTTTTATTTTTTTATTTTTTAAAGATTTTATTTATTTATTTGACAGAGAGAAACACAGCAAAAGAAGGAACACAAGCAGGAGTAGGGGAAGTGGGAGAGGGAGAAGCAGGATTCCCGCTGAGTCCTGGGACTCAATCCCAGGACCCTGGGATCATGACCTGAGCCAAAGGCAGACGCTTAACACCTGAGCCACCCAGGCAAAGTCTGGGTGACAGTCTAAATTGACAACTTAGAATATTAGTGTATAAGGTATATTTAAGTAATTTAGCCACAAATTAATTACCTTTTATTTCTTGCCAGAATCTCTTCCAGAGACAGCTTTATGAACATGTTGACTGTCTCCAACTTTGTTCTTTAGCTTTGTCCTTAAGCTACTTGAGTAACAGTGATGTCAGCCAGGCCACGTTATTCCGCTCCTGCAGAATTGTGTTAAGATCTCTTGGCTCTTAGCTTTTGTAGGCTACTAGAGACTCATAGATATCATTTATTCCAGTCCCTACATTTTAGAAATAAAGAAATTGATGTTCAGAGATGTGAAATAACTTGCTCAGAAATCACAAAGTTAGTAAGTGGCAGAATCAATACTAAAAATTCATCTTCCTTTTCCTTTAAGTGGCATCCCGTGGGAAACGGCGGGCTGCCCGGCCCTCCGCCGTGCGTCCTCCCCCTCCGCCACCTAATCTGTAGCTTCTGGTCTTGAACACCTGAGTGAGCGGTGATGAGTAGAAAACATTCATGCTGCTAAAAGTTTAGGAAGTTCTTTAAGATGTTTCACACAACCGTGTTTGTTCGCTGTGAACAGTGACTTCCAAAAGGAATCTACACTCCACACGCAGAGGGGAAGCTTTTCACTGGAGAGTTTGTGTTGCACCAGATACTATGCAATATGTTTCTTTGATTGACTTTGAACTTAGTAAAAATTAAATAGAGTATAAGATTTAATATCACCATTGCCTCTATAATGAGATCATTCTTTCTTTTTTTAAAGATTTTATTTATTTATTTGAAAGACAGGGATCATAAGTAGGCAGAGAAGGAGGCAGAGAGAGAGGGGGGAAGCAGGCTCCCTGCTGAGCTGAGTGCCCAACACAGGGCTTTATCCCAGGATCTTGAGATCATGACCTAAGGTGAAGGCAGAGGCTTTAACCCATTGAGCCACCCAGGTGCCCCAAGATCATTCTAATAAAAGCAGTAGCACCCAACTATGTGGCTTCAAATATATTCTACCACATTAGATTTGGGACCCTGAGTAAGTTACTTAAATTCTCCATGACAGTTTCCTCATTCATAAAATCAGCTAAGAATAGTTTTTATCTAATAGAATTGATGTAAGGAATAAAGTAAATATTACATGAAAAGCCTTTGGAATAGTGCCAGGCATCTAGCCATTATTGATATTTTTATAGTCCAATCTAGGTTTTCTTACTGCAAGGCATGCATAATGGGAATTTTGGAGTATGCATCTCAAATCAGTGCTGCATTTTTATGTATCTTATGTAAACTACAAAAGTAGCACTTAAAATTGGTGAGATAAAAATTAAATCTTTTTGGGTTCCAAGAGACTATCCTGCATATCCATTCCCACTTGGAAACTCTGGACACCAGTGGTATATTCTCATGCCTTTTGTTTGATGTTACTGCTTGCTTCAACTTTATTTCCCAGTGTACCATCAACCACAGAAAGTCTTTCCCAAAGCAATCATGCCTATGATAATATTGTTAACTTTAATCAAATTTAGTGGTTTAAAGTGCTGATAACCTTACAACATATATCTGCAGTAATTAAGGATTTTCTCTCCATCTGGTACCAGAGGAATTATTCTGTGGTGATTAGTCATAGGCTGTAACAAATTACATTGTATGCTTGGTAGTTAGGATTTTTTTTTTAATTGCTTAAATATGAAGGCTATAATAGTTTTTTCAGTGTCTTTGTTTTTTTCTACAATGTTTTGTTTATAGATGGAAATACATCAAAAAGTTCTCTCTCTCTCTCTTTTTTTTTTTCATATGTTAGTTTGTCAGTGGAGGACTGTGCATATGGTCCTAGTTACCACAGGGAACCAGAGACATTCTACTGAGGTCTTGGATGTTCCATATGTCAGAGTCCCAGATGAGCTGCTGATGACATTTAAAATGAAGGTTGTCTTTGGGTATCTTTCTACTAAGACATATCAAACACAAATTGTAGGATGATTAATGTTATAGGGCTTATTTTTCTCAGTTTTTATGTGGTTATGGAAGTTGTTGGTGTATCACCAAGATGATAAGCAATTATAAAAATGCAAATCCATTTTTATTTAAAGATTCAAGTTGAATACTCATTTTCATTTTGGAGGAAGAAAAAACACTCTCCATTTAATAATGATACAGTAAGTATGAATGTATTACTGGGATTGTTAGGAAGTTTATTTTACGACTTGTCTTGGCAACAATTTTAAAAAGCAATTATTCCATAGTATTTTAGAAATATCCTATACTAGGATTATCCTACAGTTTACCTGTATTATTTCATAAATAATATTCTACCTCATGTTTCTTTAAGATAAACATCTTTATCTCCAGTTAACTAAGATTAATCCAAAATCAATATGGGGGGTGGAATTCTGTGGAGTTTACAAAGAATGTAGAGACATAGTACACAACCTCAAATAGAGTAAAAAGGATATACAGAGATAAAATGCTTAGCAATACAAATAGACTCTAAATGCGTATACATAATTATACATAGTGATGATTATCAAAGTGCAGAAAGCAAAAGGTGGTTTGTTCAAAGACAGAGAACTGAGAATGTAGTTAACTGAAACATTTGAGTACAGCTATGATTAAATTAGAATGACTTCATGACTGAAGAGGATTTTAAGTAAGTATATTTAAGCTTTCGAGAAGAAGAAGAAACAAATATCTCTCCTGTCAGAGAGTTCATGTACCCGAGCTTGGCCCAGGACTTAAATTTGTGCAGGCCTCATGTGTTGGGTATTATTTGGTGTCAGTCTTGTGCAGGAAGGCAGCAGTAGGCTCCATCACAGATGTTGAAATTAGCCTGAAACTATATTCTCCATTTAGTTATCTAAGGCACTATATTACAAAAAAAATTATGGTGTTTGCTAAGCATTCATAATCATAAATGGTGATCTAACTTATTTGGAGAAGATCAATGAAGCCTTGGTGTCATGTCAAGGGTAGTTTATGTTTTTATACATCTGCTTGGCTAGAGTATGGTATGGAGTTGTTCCATCAAACATACATCTAGATGTTTCTGTGAAGGCACAGTTTTAGATTGATTAATATTTAAACCAGTAGACTTTGAACAAAACAGATTATTCTCCATGATACGGATGGGTCTCATCCAATAAGTTGAAGGCTTTAAGAGAAAAGATAGATCCCATGAGGAAGGAAGAATTCTACGTCCATATACTGTCTTTACACTTGAGGCTGCAACATCAGCTCTGCCCTGGGTCTCTAGCCTTGCCAGCCTCCACAACTGCTTGAACCAATTTCTTCAACAAAACCAATCACACTTTCCTTCTTTTTCTGTATATATACCCCACTGGTTCTGCTTCTCTGAACTCTGACGAACGTAGCATATAAACATTTGCTATTACTCATGGTGACTGGTCTTTCCTCAAAAGCACAGGAAGATTTTATCTTTTAGTGAACATACTACCTCCATCTATTCAAGAAAAAATGTAAAAAATGCAATCACACAGTGACCTCTAAAAGTATATATGTCTTAGTTATAATTTGGTATTTATTTGTAGCATGTTCCATAAAAGTGTATTCTTGGCAATTTAAAAAAATTGGTATTATCTACTTGTGCTTTTATTACTTTTTTTTCTCATTTTTTTAAATTTATTTTTTATTTATTTTCAGCATAACAGTATTCGTTATTTTTGCACCATACCCAGTGCTCCATGCAATCCGTGCCCTCTATAATACCCACCACCTGGTTCCCCGACCTCCGACCCCCCGCCCCTTCAAAACCCTCAGATTGTTTTTCAGAGTCCATAGTCTCTCATGGTTCACCTCCCCTTCCAATTTCCCCCAACTCCCTTCTCCTCTCTAACTCCCCATGTCCTCCATGCTATTTGTTATGCTCCACAAATAAGTGAAACCATATGATAATTGACTCTCTCTGCTTGACTTATTTCACTCAGCATAATCTCTTCCAGTCCCATCCATGTTGCTACAAAAGTTGGGTATTCGTCCTTTCTGATGGAGGCATCATACTCCATAGTGCATATGGACCACATCTGCCTTACCCATTCGTCCATTGAAGGGCATCTTGGTTCTTTCCACAGTTTGGCGACCGTGGCCATTGCTGCTATAAACATTAGGGTACAGATGGCCCTTCTTTTCGTGACATCTGTATCTTTGGGGTAAATACCCAGTAGTGCAATTGCAGGGTCATAGGGAAGCTCTATTTTTAATTTCTTGAGGAATCTCCACACTGTTCTCCAAAGTGGCTGCACCAAGTTGCATTCCCACCAACAGTGGAAGAGGGTTCCCCTTTCTCCACATCCCCTCCAACACATGTTGTTTCCTGTCTTGCTAATTTTGGCCATTCTAACTGATGTAAGTTGATATCTCAATATGGTTTTAATTTGAATCTCCCTGAGGGCTAGTGATGATAAACATATTTTCATGTGTCTGATAGCCATTTGTATGTCTTCATTGGAGATGTCTGTTCATATCTTCTGCCCATTTTTTGATATGATTGCCTGTTTTGAGTGTGTTGAGGAGTTCTTTTTAGATCATGGGTATCAACCATTTGTCTGTACTGTCATTTGCAAGTATCTTCTCCTATACTGTGGGTTGCCTCTTTGTTTTGTTGACTGTTTCCTTTGCTGTGCAGAAGCTTTTGATTTTGCTTTTACTACTTTTTAACTTAAGACACATAGAGTAGAAGCATTATGTAGTCACATTTTATTTAATTGTACATGGAATTATAGTTATATTTTTTCTTCCTTCCCTTTTTCCTTCCTTCTCTCTCCTCTCCTCTCTCCTTCTTTCCTTCCTTCCTCCTGTCCTTCCTTCCCTTCATCAGATCTGTAGTAATATTCCGAGGTCCATTTATCATTTTTTAAAATATATGAACATTTTTATTTGCCATTAATAGAATACAACATATTCTATCACAACTTAATTTCCTGATTTTAGGTCTCATTTAAGAAATAATTTATTGGAAAAGTATGGAATCATAGATGATCAAGTTTCAAAAATTTATTCTATTTATAGTATATAAGTCCCTTGATTTGTTACTTTGAACTTTGTCCTCAAATTTACTATGTTGAACCATATGAAATTGCTGATGCTTAACCATTTATTATCTATAATTTTTTATTACAAAAAATGGTTTTTTTGAGGTAAAAAATTAATGGTAATTTAAAAATTCCAGATATTCTGTTTTGGGATAGTTATTTATTTATTTTTCTTTACTAATTATTGTCTTCCTCAACTTAAGTCACATTATTAGTCCATGCACAAAAAAGTTTTACAGAAGGATAAATAGGGTGGGAGTGAAATAAGAAAAAGATGATGATTTTCTTACAATGTAATACAGTGTAAATGTCCTTTTGGGGTCAGATAGGGCTGCTGCTCTGAATATATGTGGGTGCACTATAATATTTGTGTTAAAATAATGCCCTGAATTTTGCTGTACTAAAAGTCATCATGTAACATGTGGTTCAATGAGGGTCAAGTCCCTCAAGTACATGATGTGCTGTGTGAAGTTTGAAACCAGTAATCTTAATGGTACATAAAATGGTAGGATTGAAATGTGGTCTGGACAAGATGCCACAAGATGAAATACCAGAGGGAAAGATGTTACCACAGTGCTGTTTGCCTTGTAATCATCCCTATATTTATTTACTTTAGTTTTTTGTTTTATTTTGTTTGTTTGTTTGTTTTTAAACTCAAGTATAGCCTAAATATTTTAGTTAAGCCAGTAGATTCTTAAAGCCATCTGCTTATTTGATTTTTGCTGTATGAAAAATTGTAATTGTAAAATGTTTACATTAGAGGAAATACAGGTTAAGAAAAGAAAATTAGGTGGCTCAGTGGGTTAAGCCTCTGCCTCAGGTCATGGTCTCAGGGTCCTGGGATCGAGCCCCACATCAGGTGGTCTGATCAGCAGGGAGACTCCTTCCCCCTCTCTCTCTGCCTGCCTCTCTGCCTACTTGTGATCTCTCTCTTTCTGTCAAATAAATAAATAAATAAATAAATAAATATTTTTTAAAAAAAGATTTTATTTATTTGACAGACTGAGACCACAAGTAGGCAGACAGGCAGGCAGAGAGGGAGGAAGGGAAGCAGGCTCCCCGCTGAGCAGAGAGCCTGATGCGGGGCTCGATCCCAGAACCCTGGGATCGTGACCTGAGCCAAAGACAGAGGCTTAACACACTGAGCCACCCAGGTGCCCCAATAAATCAGAAATTCAAAAAAAAAAAAAAGAAAGAAAGAAAGAAAGAAAAGAAAATTAGGGGAGATACCCTAAATACCTCTAAATTCTGGATTCCTCTAAGGGAAGAGGAAGGCTTTTTTATTGATGCTTTAGACTAGAAATTTATCAGCCAGTAGTCTTCAAGTTTTGATGTCACCATATAGGGTTTTAAAATGGAGACATTCCCCGTAAAAGTGGTTTCTTAAAGCTTCTCTTGAAAACTGAGAAAACTTGGGTAACATTCCATCTCTTTGCTTTCATGGCAACAGTCAGCAGTTTTGGAATGATAGCGACCTGCTTTAGACTCTTACTTGCCCCAGCGACGCCACTCCCGGCCAACTTTATGTAACAGCTATCTAACTGGTTTCTTAGATATCTGAGTTTGTGACTAAGAAAAGAGGTATGTTTTTAGTTCAGCATGATAACCTTATTTCGGGGAACATTACTGACATAAAACATTATCTTGGTTTCATGTATACAACTTCCTTTCATCTCCAAACTCCTTTAATTCACTTCATTAGCACAGAATCAATTTCTGAGAAGTATTAGTCTTTATAAATTTCTTGTCATTTATTTAATACTTTTTTTTTCCAAGAAAGATAGTAATTTTATATAGTAAGGAATCGAGACACAAGACTAGCGTATGTTTTAGATAATGAATGGGAAGAGTCTATCTGCGAAGCCAGAACCAATTGTCCCACACATGGATTTGTTCATTTGACATTTATTCACTGAGCACCTTATATCTGTTCAGGGTCCTGGGGATGTAGGGCTACAGTGAAAAAAGTGTATGGTTTTATGGGAATTTATATGTGGCCATGGGAAATAGAAAACAAGTAAGTATATAATTTCAGAGAATAGTAGGCATGATGAAGGAGATAAAAGCGAGTGAGGCAATCTGTTTGTGTCCTTTAGAAAAGTTGGTCAGAAATGCCCCCAAGGAAGTAACATGTGCTCAGTGAATGAATGATTAGAAAAGGTTAGCTATGCAAGGATATAGAGGAACTGGAATGAGCTGACTTGTTCAATTCACGACAGGAAAGCTATTGCAGATGGTGCCTAGTGGGCAAGGGCAAGAGGGGAAGAAATGAAGCCAACCTGTAGGGAATGTTTTGAGTACAGTGGGGAGACATCAGAAGACTTTACTCGGGGATATGATGTGATCTGATTAAGTTTGAAGGATTACTTTGGCTGATCCGTGAAGAATTAACTTCCAGGGACAAAAGGGGATGGAGGGAACTGTAATCTAGGCTGGGTGAAGTGGATGTAAGTGATGGTGCGGGATTCATACTGAAAATGGAACCAACAGGAATTGATCATGGACAAACTGGGAAGAGAAAGAAAAAGAAAAGATCAGCGATGACTCCTACAGTTGTGGACTGAGCAACTGGATGAATGATTGCTAGTAAGTGAAATAGCGAAGATGGAGAGAAGCAAGCTCTCCCAACAAAAACCAGGTAACGCATTAAATCTTTTCTGGAAATGGTAGGACATAAATACACAAGAGGTATATTGGGTACTAAGCACAGATATAAAGAAAGAATATGGCATAGTCCCTGGTCCTGGAGGGCTCACAGTCTAGTAGAGGAAACACATGTCAAAAAGTCAATAAAGATTTATATCCAGGGACATCTGGGTGGCTCAATCAGTTAAGCATCTGCCTTGGCTCAGGTCATGATCCCAGGATCCTAGGATCAAGTACCCCATCAAGTTCTTTGTTCAGCAGGGAGCCTGATTCTCCCTCTGTTTGCTGCTCCCCCTGCTTGTGCTCTCTCTCTCTCCCCCTCTCTTCTATCTGACAAATAAATAAAGTCTTTAAAAAAATGTGTATCCAATATGACAGAGATGTGAACAAAGTGGAAGAGGAAGGAGCTTCCAGGATTCTCATTTCCTTATGATAAAAAAGGTAAACAGAAAGTTTTAACAATGAGCTCGATTGGATGTCTCAGAAATGGCTAACAGAACTTGTGAACATTCAAAAAACATTATTAACCACTGTTAACATGTTCTTTTATGGAGAAGATTGGATTTTATTTAGTCTTTTACCAGAGATCTTATTTTCTCACATGTCAGTTATTCCATTAATTCTCTGATTATCCCTTTACATCACATAAAGGAAAGACTATGAAACGTTAAAAAAAAAATTATTTCCACCTGTTCTTTTCTCTACAAATTCTAATCGTGTTTTCACTACCCTGTCTCTTTTCTGTCTCAGCATCAACCAAAGCCTACCAAGTGCTTCTTAAGGGTCCATTATGAGCCAACTACTTGTTTCTTCCTACATTCTCTTTACTTTCTGGCACTTCAACCTGAGTATGCTAAAACTTCCAGCTGTTATTTTAAAAGCATTCTTAGACTTCCTCTCTTCCTGACTTGAAGTTTTATTTTTCTTACCATCTCCTATCTGTCTCTTTCATCTTGTTCTTCATTTCCCCCCTTTTGGCTTAAGTCACCAATAACCTGGTAGTCAGCCATGGTTTTGCTTCCTATGATTAGCCACTCCTTCCCCCACCCCCCCATGCTCATCTTTCCCGTTTCTTATTCTTCAATTGGACCTTCCATATACTCCTTAGTTACCACTTTTCTTTATTTTTCTAGGTTGTTCCCTGTCCATATCACTCAATTCTGTTTTCTCTAATGTGCTGTCTGGCACCATTTCTTCAGTAAATCCATAATAAAAAAAAAACAAAAACAAAACCTAAAACATGAACTTTTCATGCAACTTAAAATAATTTGATACATCGATTAAAGATGTTCTGAACATCATCATGAGTGGTTAATTATGCCAAACAGAAATGCCTACATTTTTTCCTTCTTGCTCACTGGGGTTTCCTCTGATGTATTTTCTTAAAAAAAAAAAAAAAAAGTTTTACGAACAACTGATCTATTTGTCTACCTTGGCTGGTTTTCGTCGGGCAGGGTCTGAGTACAGACTGTAATTAAGTGTGATCCAACAGTACCAAAAAAAAATCCAAATGAAAGGTTAACAAAATTAGATTTAGAGAAGATAATATGACATAAACGAAGACACATATGAAGGGGGAAAAAAAAGCGTAGAGTAAAGTACATTTCCAAGGTCCTTATTTTTGTAATGGATATTTAGGAGAGCACTTTATTAGAAATTTCTGTCGTTGTAGGTTCAGGAAGAATTGTACTTCTTTATATTTGAAGAGCTTTCCTCTTTTCCTAAGCACTGCTATAAAGATCAAGGTCAAATTAGTGGCCCACACTATCTATTTATCTTTCCACTATCCTGAAGATATTTAAGCCTAAATAATTTGGGGGGGGGGATTTTCTTTCTCAGCTTACTTATTTTTAGTTCTTTGTGAACTTGAGTATCATTGATACACAACGCTACATTTCTTTCAGGTGTACAATGTAGGGGTTCAACTTCTCTGTGTGTTACGCTGCGCTCACCCCAAGTGTAGCTGCCGTGTATGACCATACTATAGTACCACTGACTATGCTGTGCCTTTTATTCCCATGAATCCCATTAAAGCCCAAAGAATTTTGTTTTTGATCTACTTTTAATTTGTTATCTTGTTGCGTGATATTTATCTCTGTCCCCCCCCCCCCCCCATGGTTTCTGATGAGAGATGGGATATAAACACCTTCCTTAATAAACAGCCTTTTCTAACCATTTGGTGTCACTGTTCACCCTGTTTCCACTTCAGTCTTAACTGACTAGAATATGAGCCATTTGGTTAGAAAATCTGTCACATTTGGAAAGCAGCAGCCAGTCAGAGAGAAATTAAATTGTTTTTCTTTGTCTGCCTACTGTTCCAAGTTTCTGCTGGTGTTGCCAGTCATTTGGAGAGAGAAGTGTGGAGCTTGTTCAGCTGTCAGTGAGTGTGGAGGAGATTGGGTGGATGTGCGCCAACCTCTGCTGTTTGCCATGGACTCAATAGCTGAAGGCTGGGGAGGCTCTCGGGGAGGCTCAACCAGGTCATTCTTGAAGAAAGCAGCTGATGCTTTCTGAGGAAAGAATGCTTTGTCACTATTGTGAAACTGATGGCATTGGTCTATGAGGCAAAACTCATATTTTCCACTTTCATATCTCTGCCTTAAAAGTCTTTGTGGACAAAACAACCCTAAGGAAGACTATTCACGAAGCTGAATTTGCCCTATGGTTAGTTCAATCATCCAACATCGAGGAGATGCTGAAATATTAAGAATTTCTTCATGTGAGTCAGTCCCTTAAGACTGCCCTGGAGTGTTAGGTCAGATACCTTTGTATGAAGAGAATGGGGCAGATGTTAGAGGTGTAGCTCTCAAGTGTGATGAGAATGAGAAAGGCATCGATGGAGATACTACATACTGGATTGCGAGAAGTTACTGAGGAAAATCTATTCCTATAGAGAATCGTGAAAAATAAATGAACAATGGAGCTCCCTAAAAATTCAGAAAGCTAATACATGATATTTAAATTCAGAGAGCCATTTGTCAGATATTCTGTGTTAATGTATATTTATTTTCAGATCTGTAGCAGAAATCAGTGACTCCGTTGATGGAAAATTAGTCTTGTTGGCTTTAGGACTGTGACTCTTCCTATAGGTAAAGCATGTGTTGGGAAACTATTATAGGGAGAAATTTCTCTCCCCTCTTCTTTTTGATGTTTGTTTAGTGATTACCTGTATTATTATTCCAAGGGCTTTGGATACATTATAGCATTTAATACTAACAGGAAGTTTACGAAATCAACTCTGCTATTGCCTCCATTTTGTGAATGAAGAAATTGAAGCTGCGAAAGTTATGGAAGCAACTTGCCCAAGATTACACAGCCGGAAAACGACAAGAGTTCAAACCCAGACACCACTCAGGTTGTTAACCGAGGGGCTAGATAACCCTTCATGATATAGGTGCAAAAATGGGGGTAAAAAGTTAATCCTGCCCTCAAATCTGTTAGTCAGATATAAACTAACATTTGAAAGGGATCAGTGAGGCATTGGTACATTGCTCAGGAACTGATGAGACACAGAGGAAAATGCCCTCAGCATAGAACCTTGTAAGATGATGCTAAACATGACTGCAAGATACAAGTTTTCATGCAGATGTAGGAGCTTGGCGAGGTATCATCTACAACAGTTATAAAGACCTACTCGTGTACTAGACTCACCTGCGTCATGTTTCACGGTTTTGGAAATGGGCTCTATCACTTATTACGTGTGTGACCTTGTTCAGTGTACTTCATGTCTCTGGATGTTATTTTTCTCGTTTGTAAAATAAGGATAGAAACTAGACAACGCTTTGGAAGGATGTTGTGATGATTAAAAGAGTTCATAGATGGTCTGATGCCAGGCAGGTTCTCAAATGTTAGCTGCCATCTTTGTTAGCACCATCAGCATTTCACCTAATTCCTTTTAATTCTCACGTTACTTTCTACATAGGAGGCAGCATTCTGAGCACCTTGTATTTATTAACTTAGTTCATGTCTGTGACCTATGGTGGGCATTGTTATAGTGTATGTCTTATCAGAATACTGAGGCAGTGCTTCATGGTGTTTGGCTCTGGAGGGAGGTATTTTAACCACCACCTAAGGCTCACAGGTACTGTAAGCAGTCATTCCAATCTCAGACAGCTGGGAAGGGCCAGAACTGGAATTGGACTAACATTTTCCCACTATAAGTCTAGACTCTGCATTTTTTTTTTCTATAATTTGGGGACCGATGAGAGTTGAAGAATTAAAAGCAAGACTCTCCCTAACCATCAGAGATGTGCTAACGTGGTATTCCAACACAGGTACCTTCCAGCATGCCCAAATCAGATTGTCTGGAAAAGAGAAATTAAATACACAGAAAAAAATGAGCAAATAAAATACTCAAAACAAACAAGAAGATAAATTATATTAGTGAAACAGCATAAACTAACAAGATGGGTCAAAGGAATCTCAAAAGAGAGATTCCCAAATCTAAACCCTAAAAGCTCATTTTAATGTGGCAAACCAAAGCAGAAGTAAAATAATTAAATTCTGTTTACTTTTTTAAAAAGAACTTAATTCCAGTAAACATACTGTGTTATATTAGTTTCAGGTGTACAATACAGTGATTCAAAAATTCTGTATGTTGGGGGTGCCTGGGTGGCTCAGTGGGTTAAAGCCTCTGCCTTCAGCTCAGGTCATGATCCCGGGATCCTGGGATCGAGCCCAGCATCAGACTTTCTGCTCAGCAGGGAGCCTGCTTCCTCCTCTCTCTCTATCTGCCTGCCTCTCTGATTACTTGTGATCTCTGCCTGTCAAATAAATAAATAAAATCTTTTTTAAAAAAAAAAAAGAAAATTCTGTATGTTGCTCAGTGCTCATAATGATAAGTGCACTCTTAATCTCCTTCACCTGCTTCAGCCGTCTCCCCGCTGACCTCCCCTCTGGAGGTATCTGGCAATCACCAGTTTCTTCTCTACAGTTAAAGGTCTATTATTCGGTTTGTCTTTTTTTTCTTCATTCATGTATTTAGTTTCTTAAATTTCACATGTGAGTGAAATCATATCCTATTTCTCTTTCTCTGACTTATTTAACTTAGCAGTATACCGTCTAGATCCATCCATATTGTTGCAAACGGCAAGATCTCATTCTTTTTTATGGCTCAGTATATTCCATTATATATTTCAATATAATATATCACATCTTCTTTATCCATTTGTCTATCAATGGATACTTGGTTGCTTCCATAATTTGACTATTACAAATAATACTGCAATAAGCATAGGGGTGTTATATTTTTAAATTTGTGTTTTTATAGTCTGAGTAAATATCCCATTTGTTTGCTATTATGTTTTGTTTTTCTGGTGATACTGAGTTAGAATATTAAGTTGTAACAGTCTTACAGAGATAAAAAATAATTCAATTCTTAGATCAATTTTTGTAACAGCTGAAATTCATTGAAAATGCCTTCCTTCTACTTTTGTGAAGATTAGAAATAGAAATTTAATATTCTCTTTAGACCAACTGCCACTTAGTGTTCAAAACTATCAAAATTTCTCCAAATACAGTGTCTATAAAAACCAATATATTAATAAGATGAATGATTCTTTCACTCCAGATTTCTGCCTCCCTTTTCTGTCTTTGACTCCACTCTGCAAAAGTAGGACAGATTACTCTTTGGACATTTTCTTTTGTGTTGTTCTAGATGCTGGGGAGCCAGTGATAAAAAAGATGAAGATGAAGCAAGTCCCCACTCTCCTAAAATGAAAGAGAATAAGTATTGAAAAAAATGTCTAAATGCAAGACAACAGGAGCAAAAATGCAGGCAGGGAACTTTTTAATGCTGAAGCTACTGAAAATAAGAATAATAGTATTAATAATAATAATAATATACAGTAAGTAACATTTATTGAGGACTTACTCCTGCAAAGTACTGCTAAGCATTTTATATACATTTTATCTTTGAAAACTCACAATTCATTCATTTAGTAAGTACATGTTGAGAGCCTGCTTTATGCCAGGATAACTCTTCCAGGATCTCAGCCTTCCCCCGTGAACAAAAGAAAGATTGTGCTCTGCTGAAATTTATATTCTGGGACTAATAAGTAGTAAAAAATGTTTCTTTTATAAGATCTTAAGATAAGTGTTCTTTCCACACACACAAAAATAATAAAAGGAGCAGGAGGAAGCGCTGGGAGGTAATTGGTTATGTCTGTGGCCTTCCTGATGGTGATGGTTTCATGGGTGTACACTTAACCCAGAACTCAGGTCCCTCACACCTCAATAAAGTCATTTGAAAAAAAATGTTTTGTGAGTTGGCAAGCTGAGCTCATGATGAAGTCAAGGAGAGAAGTATAGTGCCGGGGAAGGGAAGATAATCCAGAAAAAAGACAAGGAGGTCAGTTTCTAGTAGGTTGAAGGTTGAATTTGAGATAATAGTGGGTTGTACAAATGGAAATGCCCTGTGGCTGTTTGCAAGGAGGGGCTGGTAGGAAAATAAATGGTGATGATGACTTGGGGATTACCTTCTCAAGCTGAACAATGGCGTTGTAAACTCACTGACTGAAATAGTTAAGAGAGAAAAGTGTGGCGTGCAAAGGACAGACCCTTGAGAAATCAGAAAGGGCATGGTGCGGGGTGGGGGGTAGGAATGACTATCTGGTGACTATCTAAGAAGAGAGAAACAGAACAGTCGGAGAAAGAGGAAGGGTTCAAGAGAGTTCTGAATGCAGCAGAAAACTTAAAAGAGTAGAGAAGATGGGAGACATCATTGTTCTTCAGCAAGAAAATGGCTGCTGGTAATATCAAAAGAGCACTTCACATTAAATGGAAGTAGAAGAGTGCAGAAACCAAAGGCCAGGGATGGAGGGGGTGAGCAGGCAGGAAGTGGAGGCTGTCAACACCAGGTGGCAGAGATGGGGTAATAGCTAAAAAGGGTAGTAGGACCCATTCCAAGAACAAAGTGGTACCACTCTCTTTACATCTAGTCTCTGGGTCCATAAGACTATCGAGACAGAAACTGGTATTAGCTCAATGAACAATACCTAATGAAATATTGAAAAATCCAATTTTTTTTTCTGTACAGCAGTTGGCTTTCAGTATACAGCCAAACCACAAAGAAGAGACCTACGTATCAGTTCTTGAACATGAAGTAGAACTCTGTGCCCTCCAATGTAGAAGTTTTATTTTCCCATGTCCCTTCACATAGAGATTTATTTTTGCTGTCAGTCAGAAGGGAAAACTGTCCTCTGGTAGGTAGCAGCGTTTGAAATAAGGGAGAAAATGAAATATACTCTGTCCCAAGGTTGCATTTGTATTAGGAAAATATCATTTTGGCAGGAGAGACAGGGTAATTTGTCAAGCAGATTAATCTCAGGAATGGAAAGTCCTAATCAAATGGCAAAGACTTTAATAGATCTCTTGGATAGGTAGACTGGCCACAGCTCTGTAATTCTGCTATGGGAGTGAAAAGAGACTTAGTCTATCTGCAAGAATCTAATGGGTGGAAATCATAATAAATTTGGAGACAGTATCATTAGATTTGTTCAGTGTTTGTCCGTTCCCACTTTTAGCAATGCAGTACAGCAAATAGAAAAATGCTCACTTAGAGCATATCCTATGTATAATACAGTTACACTCCTTCGATCAATCTATAGGTTCTTAACGGCTAGAAAAGTAGAGAAATAATCAGAATAATTTTTTCTCTTTCACCCTTAATTACATTTGTTATATTTTTAAAATAAGCAAAAAGGAACTGATGGAGAAAATTCAAAACAACACACAAGAGCTAATTTTTTTTCTCAAACATTTTCGCACTATTCCAACTAAAACTACACATTATTGTCAAATTGATACCAATTTTACTCTCTAATCATTTTCTCATTAAGGGGTCTTTTAGGAAATACTTGTTTACTGATAGATGCACAAAAGCTATCCTTTATATGTTGGCCCTTTTCCTCTTTTTAATTACTAAAATGGTGGTAGAGGTAGAGGTAGAGGTAAGTGGCTCTAGACTCCTGAGGGACGAGGCTTTGTCAGTTTCGGTGCATCTCCTCAAGGTCAGTGCCAACTTCTGTGTATCCTCCTGGTAGTTAGCAGAGTACTGTAGGGGCAGTAGGCATAAATCATAGTGCAGTGTATTATCAAAAAGAATGCTGTCACATTTTCAACTGTAATAAAAATAGTTTTAAAATCCCATAAAGAAGTCAAATGGACAGAATTTGAGAGCTATTATATATATATAGCTCTCTCTCTCTCTTTCTCTCTCTCTCTCTCTCTATATATATATATACACACACACATAGAATTTGATATATATATATATATATATATATATATATATAGTTATTTAGAGCATAATCATTATCCATTTCCCAATTATTGCTGATTTAGGAATATTAAAGTACAATTTGAATACAGACCAATTATATCCAGTGTTTCCAGCTCACTGCAAACAGAAATTTGATGCTATTTGAGGGCTGGAGCCTCTGGGGGGGGAGGGCAGGGGGCAGTCTGCGGGAATACAGTGCACACTCTGGGTGTTGCCTCAGTGTCCAGAAATGGCCACGACTTTATCCGACTGTAATGGCCCTCCTTTCAGAATCTTAGACAGTTCGTGCATACCATCTGCTCTCTGTCTGTATTCCTTCTGTGCTTTTCTTCATCTAGAAGAATGGTTCTTGAAATTCTTACAGGACTCTTTAAAACGTTTGCCACATATTTTGAGAAGCATCTGGTTGGAAGAAGTCCTGCTTTCTGTATTTGTTCCCAGTTGTCTGGTGTGTGCCATGTTTCTCGTGAATCTAGTTTTGTTAACTTTTGGGGTAAATGCTTTTGCATCTGCTTCAGCACGTATTTCCAGTGAGACTAATAGCCCAAAGCAGTTGCTAAGGGTTGTATAAGTGAAAGACCCTGCGTCGGGAAAACTTGATTAATTTACCTGCCATCTCATTTGCACAAGGTTACCTGGAAATTGGTGTTTGTTTCTTTTGCTTGATGATTTCAAGATGGACCTTGTCCCTTTAAGGAATCCTGGATACCTTGAATACTTTCTCAAACATCTGCTCTGATTTCATCAGGGAGACTTTGGAAGAGCTGTAATTCACATCGCTTTCCTTCAGCAAACAAGGCAACTTACCTGTCAGTAAGACGAATTTTCCGAGGAGCTAAAAAATGGAGAGCATTATAAAGGAACTCTGAATCTGAACAGGGACAGAACTTACAGTTAAAGTAGAGTGGAAGAATGTCTGTTGCTGGTTACTTTTTATTATTTTCAGGTTTTCTTTTTTTAAGATTTTATTTATTTATTTGAGATGGAGCCAGAGTGAGAGCGAGAAAGTTTGAGCAGGGGGAGAGGGAAGGCTGGAAGGGAGAGGAAGAAGCAGGCTTTCCAGGGAGCAGAGATGAGGCTGGATCCCAGGACCCTGGGATCTTGACCTGAGCTAAAGGCAGCCAATTAAATGACGGAGCCAGTGAGGCGCCCTTATTTTCATAGGTTTTTTGGTGTTAAATCATTAAATTAACATACACATATTCAAAGTTTGGAAATTCCAAATTATGTAAGGAAGAAAATTAAAATAATATGTATTGTCTAAAAATAATCGTTACTATAAGATGATGGTCAGCACTTACATTCTGTTACCGTGTAACAAGCACTGTTCTAAACTCTTTACTTATATTAATTCTTTTAACTCTCATGATGATTTTAATGAGATGGGTACTATCGTTGTCCTCATTATAGAGATGAGGACATGGAGGCCCAGGTTAAGTTGCTTGCACAGTACTTGTTTGGTTAATCAGTGGCGTGACCAGAATTCAAACACAGGCAGTCTAATTCTTGGGTCTCACTCTTAACTGCTGTATTGGCACTTAGGTGAAATTTCTTCCAGACTGCTTTCAATCAAGTTTTTAAAATAAGGTTGAACTTAGAGACCAGGTTTAATTACTTACCTTAATTTTATTTGTTTAATCTTCTAACAGTTTTCCCCTATGCTATCTGCAAACACTTGATAAGGATCTTTGTAATAAAGATATTTGAATCCAGTGAGGCCGCTGAGACACCCCCCCCCCCCTTCTCATATCACGTATTTACAAAAGTCCGCTTTGCCTACCGAGCAGTAACAGCACAGAGGAAAAAGTGCAGAGACCCAAGTCAGTGCAGGGCAGGCTTAGTGAATGACCTTTGGTCAATCCTTTAGCCTCATTAAGTCTCAGTTTCTCACCTGTAAAATGGAGCAGTGATATTGGTAACCTGGAGTGCAAGGTTGTCATGGCAACTGAGATAGACCTGAGAAGTATTTTAGGAAAGTGTATAGACATGTATACATGTTAGTGATTACTTTTTTTTTTTTTTAAGATTTTATTTATTTATTTGACAGAGAGAGAGAGACAGCGAGAGAGGGAACATAAGCAATGCAGTGGGAGAGGGAGAAGCAGTCTTCCTGCTGAGCAGGGAGCCTGATGCAGGTCTCTATCCCAGGACCCTGGGATCATGACCTGAGCCAAAGGCAGACGCTTAACAACTGAGCCACCCAGGTGCCCTGGTGATTACTTTTAATAAAAATGAACATGCTGAAACATAGCTAGCAATTTCTAGGGGACATTCATAAGCCAAGGAGGTAAGAGAGGTTTATCAAAGAAATGAACATAAAACATTGTCAGAAACTACTATAGAATACTTCAGTATTGGTGATGGACTCACTGAAAAGAAAAACCACCAGCATAAATAGGATTTCCATGTATTTCCTTCCAGCCTTTTTCCTATCACTTATGAAATATTTAATTGAAAACTTTTATTCAAGTATAGTTAACATCCAGTGTTATTATCAGTTTGAGGTGTACAATGTCATGATTCAACAATTCTATACATTTCTTGGTGTTCATCAATGTAAGTGTACTCTTAATTCTCTTCACCTGTTTCACCCATCCCACCCCTGCCACACTTCTGGTAACCACCAGTCTGTTCTGTATATTTAAGACTTTTTTAAAAAATTTATTTGATAGACAGAGATCACAAGCAGGCAGAGAGGCAGGCAGAGAGAGAGAGGGGGAAGCAGGCTCCCCGTGGATCAGAGAGCCTGATGCGGGGCTCAATCCCAGGACCCTGGGATCATGACCTGAGCTGAAGGCAGAGGCTTTAACCCTCTGAGCCACCCAGGCGTCCCTGTTCTGTATATTTGAGTCTCCATTTTGTTTGTTTCTTTTCTTCCTTGCTTGTTCATTTGTTTTGTTTCTTAGATTCTACATGAGTGAAATCACATTTTGTCTTTCTCTGACTTATTGTACTTAGCGCTATGCCTGGTGGATCCATCTAGGTTGTTGCAAATGGCACAACATCCTACCTCTTCATGGCTGAGTAATATTCCATTGCGTGTATATGCCTCATCTTCTTTATCCATTCATCTATCCATGGACACTTGGGTTGCTTCCACATCTTGGCTATTGCAAACCTGCAATAAATATAGGGGTGCATATATATTTTTTGAATTAATGTTTTTCTTTTCCCCTTTGGGTAAATACCCAGTAGTGGAATTACTAGACATCTAGTAATTCTATTTTTAGTTTTTAAAGGAACTACCACACTGTTTTCCACAGTTTTCATTCCCACCAAAAGTGCACAAGAGTTCCCTTTCCCACATCCTTGCCAACACTTGTTATTTTTTGTGTTTTTAACTTAAGTCATTCTGACGGGCGTAAAATGACACTTCATTGTGGTTTTGATTTGTGTTTCCCTGATGATTAGTGATGCTGAGCATCTCTTCATGTGTCTCTTGGCCATCTGTATGCTTTCTTTGGAAACTCTGACCTCTGACCACTTTTTTTTTTGAAGACTTTATTTTTTTATTTGAGAGAAAGAGAGAGGGAAACAGAGAGAAGGAGCAGGGGTAGGGGAGAGACAAAGGGAGAGGGAGAAGCAGACTCCCCAAAGACTACCTGTTGAGCAGGGAGCCCAATGTGGGACTTGGTCCCAGAACCCCAAGACCATGACCTGAGCCAAAGGCATATGTTTAACTGGCTGAGCCACCCAGGTCCCTCCTCCCCTGACCATTTTTAATAGAATTATTTGGCTTTTTGGGGGTGTTGATTTGTATACATTCTTCATATATTTTGGATAGTAACCCCTTATTCGATGCATCATTTGCAAATATCTTCTCCCATTCAGTAGGTTGGTTTTTCACTTTGTGGGTAGTTTTCTTTGCTGTGCAAAAGCTTTTTTATTTTGGTGTACCCCAATAGTTTAATTTTTCTTTTGTTTCCCTTGTGAGAGGAGGCATATTAAGAAAAATGTTGCTGTGACTGATATCAAGAAAAATAAAATAAAAACAAAATTATTGTCTATGTTTTCTTCTAAGAATTTTATGATTTCGGGTCTCACCTTAGGTCTTTAATCCACTTGAATTTATTTTTGTTTATGATATAAGAAAGTGTTTCAGTTTCATTTTTTTTTCATGTAACTTTCCAGTTTCCTCAACGCCCTTTATTGAAGAGACTATCTTTTCCCTGTTGCATATTCTTGCCTCCTTTGTCATAAATTAATTGACCATATAAGCATGGGTTTTTCCCTGGGCTCTATTTTGTCCCATTGATCTATGTGTCTATCTTTGGGTCAGTAGTACAGTGCTTTGATTATTACAGCTTTGATTATCACAGCTACTATATTTTGAAATCTGAGATTGTGATATTTCCAGCTTCATTCTTCTTTTAAAGACGACTTTGAGTATTTGTGGGTTTTGTAGTTAAATACAAATTTTAAGATTATTTGTTCCAGTTCTGTGAAAAATGCTGTCAATACTTTGATATGGACATTTTAACAACTTCGGTTCTCACAGTTCATGGAATACCCTTCTGTTTGTTTGTGTCATCTTCAATTTCTTTCATCAGTGTTTTACAGTTTTCAAAGTGTAGGTCTTTTACCTCTTTGGTTAAGTTTTTTAGATATTTTATTCTATTTGGTGCAGAAATGAAATTGTTTTCTTAATTTGTATTAATTATTAGTTTATAGAAATGCAGTGGGTTTCTGTATATTGATTGCATCCTGTGGCCTAACTGAATTCATTTTTCAGTTCTGGTAGTTTTTTGGTGGAGTCTTCAGGGTTTTCTATATATAGTGTCATGTCATCTGCAAATAGATACAGTTTCATATCTTCCTTACCAATTTCGATGCCTTTTATTCTTTTTCTTGTCTGATTGCTGTGGCTAGGACTTCCAGTACTATGTTGAAAAAAGTGGTGAGAATGGATATCTTTATCTTCTATCAACATTTGTTAAGCTTATTATTTGGCTCCTTTCAACTCTATGGTCAAAAAATTGCTGAATCAACTGCTTTCATTTTCCTCCCTTTTTAATTTGCAACTGACTTTTTAATTTCTCCCATTTCTCCCTTTGTAAATTTCTTCCTTGCTTACCTAATTTCTCTCTTTTATCTTCTTCCCTCCCCTTCCCAGCATCATCAGCGTATGAAGTGTTTCTGTTTGTAGGCAAACCAGGTGAGGACCTCCAGTATTGTCATTGACCTTTGAGAGGTGCTTGTGCATTCCTTTTCACCTCTGCCCAGGAGCATACCCAAGTGGTTTCAAACACAAAAGGGTGGACACTTGTTATTGAGGCCTCTGGGGAAGGAGGCCTAACTCTGCTCCCACAGAACTGCAGCAGCAAGTGACCTATAACCACAAGAATCAACTTGATTAAATGAACTGCTTTGTAACAGATGTGGCTCACTGACTTAGGGAGAGAATATTCAAAATGCTAATAAAATAATGAAGGGGATGAATTGTTTTTCACTTCCAGTTTCTTCTAAAATTGGTTGAAAATATCTGCAAAACTTGCATCAAGGACATTTTTTATGAAATATTCTAATTCTCCAGCTTTTGCCATCTTTGGATATTGTTGGTAGTCGCTTAGCACATATAAACATGCTTATATATTTTCTTTTAACTTGGGGCTTGGCACTCGCCTTAGAAAACCTAGCAAGACTGAATGGCACCCGCTGAGGTGAAACACTTGTCTTATAAACTTGTTATGGAGATATGCATGGAGATACATAAAAATAGGACTTACATTCTGGGATGATATCATCAGTGCCTGCCCACTGCCTTAGATGCGTGTTGCCCTATCCAAAGAATGTGCCATACAAAATTTTGCAGTAGATAAGTCTAGACAAAATATTTTTGGATACTTTGAGTATATCCCTCTGGATTAAACACTGTTGCCAAAGGGTTAATCGGATTCAAAGATCCCTCCCATGAGGTTTGAGAGTCTGTGATATAAATTCCATCTGTTTCTTGAAGCATTTTATGGGTTTGGCAATGTGATGTGTTGGCCTGACAATTGTTTAAAAAATCCTTTTTAGCCTGATACAGGTATAATTTTTTTTATAGTATCCAGATTTATTTTCTTCAACATCTAATTTTAAATTAAAAACCACTCCAGGTCTCTGTCTGGGATATAAAATTTGTTCTGAATGTGAGTACTACAAAGCCATCCCTTGACCAAAGAGGTGTTAACTTTCATACTGTAGTGTAGGAGTAGAACAATCTTTGTCCAATTTGAATGCTATGAGAATTGGAAAATTGTAAACAGTGAAAGTCGGTCCTAAAATATTTCTTGACTGTACTTTCTTTGCTGCAAGGGATTGTCTACAAACTGTCTTCAGTTGATTATGGTATCTGAGATGACCTCTGGGCTTATGTAAACTGTGTGTGCTCATTTTTCATGAATAACTTTCAAATTGGTAAATCCAGGTTTAAACAAATTGGTAAAACCAGGTTTAAGAACAAACAAACAAACAAAAAAACAACAAGCAAACTCAACCTTAAAGAGTTAAAACTGGGAAAAACCAGCCTGAGAGAGAGTGAATGTTGGAAGAGGAGAGAGATGGTTTCATCTATTTGCCTTAGTCATGGAAGGGACCTACTTCACGTTTACCCATTCACCACCTATAATCCTGGCTTTGAATTTACATAATGAGCTCCCTTGGCTGTATTAATTCTTGGATAGGGAATTCCTTTAGGTCTGTCTGCTTCAGTCTCCTGGTGAGCTTTGAAACACTGAGCTTTTTCTCATGCCTCTTCTCCTCTTATACAGACCTATTTAGTCACATGATCAGATTGTAAACCTTTATTTTGACCCGGCTTCCTCTTAAATTGTAATTCTAATCAAATAATCTTTCTCTGGCTCCACATACCTCCACCACTGGCAAGAGTTTCCCTTCCTTCAATCTTTAGCAACCACTCCGGAAATTTGCTTATCTCGACCTACATCAACCCTTAGGCATTATTTATATGAAGAGGGAGATTGAGAACACTCACTAATTGTTGTTCAATTCTCAGAGAGACAGGGTCCCCGTTTTTTGAGAAGAGTGTAAACTTCTGTAACTGCTTACCCTATCAACAAAAAGATAAGAAGCCTTAGGTCTTCCTCTGTACCAAAGAAGGTATCATGTTCCATTTTTTAGAACCAGGGCTAGCCAGCTTTAGAACAAGGTAATGATGATCTCAGGAGACTCAGCTAGTTTTTTGAACTGGAAAACTGGAACATCAATTTCTGGGAGAAGTATTTGATTCTGACTCCTTACAGATACATGGGGGTGCCCTATTAAGGACTAGTGCCCACTGAACTCCTGTCCCGTTCTGGTCTTCTATGTCTTCTTTAGATAATGATTTGAGATTAGCAATATCTCCTCACCATCAGTCCCAATTCCAAGATTTCAGATTAATATGCTTAGACCCTGTAAAAGGAAGAAAACAGTGTCATTAACTCTATAAAGACTATTAGAACCATGAGAGAGTCAGCATCTGGAACTGCAACCTGCTTCTGTGGATGCCTCTTGGGCTAATGTGTATTCCACCAGATGCCCTTTTTAACATGCCCAGCCTCCCAAATGCCAGATAAAAAAGCTCTGTGTCCACCTGCTTTTTGACTCAGAACTGTCTCCTGGCTCCATTCCTCATCATCATCTCCAGACCCCTCTCTTATTAGCCATCACCAGTCTCCATGTTCTTCAAATGTCACTAGACTCCCCCTCTTTTCCTCGCTCTCCTTTGAAATAGTAGCTGGATTAAAGACTGCCCTGCTGGCTCTCATCTAACATCCCTTTGAGGTGGTGTTTTGGTAAATGCCTCCAACAAAAAGCCTCAGGTCCATGATGCTTTCACTATGTCTTTGGCTTCATTGTGGCTTTAGACACCGATTGAATTCTGTGTTCTTTTATTGGTTAACTAAGTAGTACAGTGCTGAAAGTCATATGGCAGTTTCTGCTTCTGGCTCTAAGTGATGGTCTACTCCAGGGCACTGATTTTATGTGATCAGCTGCATCTAGTGTGAGCAGACATTAAACTTCTGTGTGGCAAAGGTTTTTATATGCCCATCGCCCAGTGTACTGTCTGGCAGACATAATGTCAACTGAACAGCTTCTGAATGAACAAACATATTCCAGGGACAGTTTGAAGGCCTATGTGGACCTGTAGACTGAGCTCTGTATTTTGTCAAAAACCTCAATTATGAATTTATAAGAAAATGGTAAAAATTGAAGCTTCAACTCCAGTGAAATTGATACTCATCAGACATCAAAGTGAGTATGAAACAGATCTCCTATGCAGATTTACAGTTTTATTAAAATTATATCTGGGATTTAATTTATAGAGGCATGACTGAAGATTGAAAAAGAATGGCCAATGCCATTGAAAGAAAATTTATTATTTATGTTTCCCAAGAGATGGCTGCATATCACGCCACATAAGGTCACAGGCGAAACATTGGGTTTTGGTCAGGAGGCAAAGGAGAAAGCCTAGGTCGAAACTTTATTGGGGTTTCCGGAAGAATAGCCAAGTAAGGTAGGGTTAAACAGCTCAGAATTCGCTACGTTGGACAATGTCAGTGGGCTCTTGGCTGTAGGAATTGTCCCTAGTTACGGGGCCCTGGGTTATTTAACGCAGGAGAAACAATGGCTTGATGTGAGAGAGAGTTTGATAAGGAGATGTTTGAGGGTATAGGCTTTGTTTTGGTTAGTCTGAATATGAAAGATGTTCTTTCAAGTCAGTTGTTTACCATATTTAGGAACTGGCTAGCCTGGAAGGGGCAGTTTCTTCCCATGTCTGTAGTTCTCCCCAGGAAGTCAAAACATCACACCACAGAAAATTAAAAAAAAAAAAAACATGATCAATACTATGGAAATGGTTGCTCACCTGTTCTATGATCCTTGAACCCCTCGGCCAAATCAGAGATCTTAGAAGAGATTAGAAACTGATTTTTAAAGATATTTGTTTGGAGAGGAAACTGTAACTATAAAGTGGTAGTGCCCTTGCTCCCACACACATGCACGCATAAGAGGTAGAAGGATTAAGGGGTTCTGCTTTCTTCCCCTCAAGCACAGTGCAAGGAGCTGTTTTAAGTCCCTCTGGAGGCTTGTGGGGGTTTTCACAGAAGATGGGTGCCTGACCCTGTCTGAGAAAACCAAAGCATCCTGTGGCCAATTTTTCAGGTCATGTAGACTTTGCAATGGAGCAGATGTGGGCAGACGGGAGAGAGAGCCAGGGTGGTATCATCTTAGGTCCTGTCCAATGGGCCTCCCTGGAGGAAAGGACCACTCTGGTAGCAAGAGGTTATAGGTGAGCCCTGACTTCCTCAGGGCTGCAGAATGAGTTGCGAGGGACCACCCAAAACAGAGACACATCTGCCTAGGTCAAGAGAACTGTAGGACAAGGCCTCTGGGTGAGGAAATCACCACAGAACCCTCAAACACACCCACTGAAAAAAGGCTTTCAAATACCTTCCAGTCCCGAGGAGCCTGAAGGCAGCTTATGAGAGTATCTATTTAAATAAGACCTTTCTCCTTTAATAATTCCTTTTTTCTGTATTTCACCTGAAAGGGTCCAGAAGTGGTTAGTAAGCCAGGCAAGGTGGAGATAGAATATAGAAAAATAGAAGAGGCCATTCACTTCACCCAATTTCTACTGCAAGTTTCTGGCCTAAAGCATCCTAAGAACCCAATTCTGATTAATTTCCTGGCAGGACACTTCTAGTTTCTGAATGAAGACTATGATTTTTATTTAAAGTGACTACATATTGTCCATTACCAAAAGGCAAGCAGACAAATCACGAGACCTAACGAAGTTTTCATCAAAGACAGGATCCAAAAGACAGAGGACACAAGGAAATAATCTGCCATATGAAAAAGAGCTACAGTACCTTAACAGAGTTGAAGTAAAGCACGTTTTTGATAAAGATCTACCACAGGGAAGAAACAAAGCCAGTGTAAGGTTCTGCTTTGTGGCTCCAATGAAACATTAAGGAAATATGATCTCTTTGAAAGTAAAAAATTAATTGAAAAATCAATAAATTGAGAAGCAGGTTGAGAGAGGTAAGAGCTGAGTGAAGGAATCAACTGAAGAATTAGAGAATTAAAATACCAGAAGAGTACATAAAGAACCAAAGTCACATGCAGAAAACAGAATCAGTGAGGTTGAGGACTAACTCGAAGTGCTCAAAGAATATTGAGAAAAGAGGGCAATGGTGGCTTCTGTTTGAATGAGTACTTAGCTTACTGGACACCAACACATTCCAGAGGAAGAAGCAGAGACTTGGGGAGGAGGTCACCTAATGGGTCCAGGAAAATAGCCAGGAGGTGACAGAGCAGAATTCAAATTGACGTCTGTCAGACTCCAGAGGATGTCTATCAATCATGACCCTTTGCAACACAAGGATGAGACATTTGGATCTGAAGGAGAATGAGCAAAGAGCCAACTCATAGGTGTTGGGTACTTAAAGGGAAAAAAGGAAGAACAATTTGAGCAGGGACAAAAATAAAATACAGAATAAAACTTTTTTTAACTGGAAAAAAAAATAATCATACAGGTGAAAGATCTTATTTAGTTAGAAAACTGGACAATTGATCTAAGCAAACTGGTACTTCAGGCAGAAGTGAGGGTAGGCAATATAGAAATAAAATAGATCATTTGTAAAAGAAATAGCATTTACTGATGTTAAGAATGTGGTGAGACAGGTATTCTTATTTATGGATGTGTCAAGTAGTATATAAAAAATATTGATTGTAAAAAATAATCTGAAATGCAGACAAGAAATCATCTTAAGGGTCAAGGCGGGGTGGCGCCTGGGTAGCTCAGTCGGTGAAGCCTCTGCCTTTGGCTCAGTTTATGATCCTGAAGTCCTGGGATCCAGCCACGCCTTGGGCTGCCTGCTCAGCAAGAGCCTGCTTCTCCCTCCACCCTTCACCTTGCTCATGCTCTCTCTGTTTCTCTCTCTGTCTCTCTCTCCTGCACGCTCTCTCTCTCACATCAATAAATAAAAGCTTAAAAAAAAAAAGAAATCACCTAAAGGAGGCAGACAGTAATTTTATAATCAGAAAAAGATATTTAAAATAGATAAAAAGTTAAAAATGTAAATAGAACTAAAATAATATTTTAAGGTTTATATGATTATTAAAATATAAAAATACTTATTAACAGAGCCTAGTATCTGAGATTTTTCATCAGTGGAAAAAGTCGTGGTATCCCCACAAAAATTCTAAGAGGAAACTATGGACACATCTGACATGATAAACTAACAAACAGCGTATGACTATGTTGAGTTTGGCAATAATCTTTGAATTCCTTGATGTAATCCTAGCGAAGCAGGATAGGGCATAGGTGGTTGGTCTCTAAGACAAAAGATGAGTTCTTTCTGGTCTGCTGTTTATGGTGTTACATTGTGCAAATCAGCATCTCCCTCTAAAAGTCTAGAATCCATCCGAGAAGACCCTCAATATTTTTTTTGCCCAAGTCATGTGTCCAAGGCCACACAGGTATTTAGTGTTGGAACAAATGAGGTTTGGTGGACTCAAGCTGGCTGGAAGAAAATCAGATTTAGGAAGAGAGGAAACTCCAGTTAGAGGGAGCAGTGTGAAGAAAAAGTGTGGTGCTCAGACCAAGTGAGAAGCTGGCTTTCCCCTGCCAGTACAGACAGATGTATATCCACATAAAATCTCAGCATAATAATATTATCTCATAATAATAATACATTTGTTATAATATACAATATATACTACCTCAGCTTTCTATTATAATTTATAGTTTTATAATATAATTACTAATACATTTTTTAAATTTGGTCTTCAGGAAGATCTTTGGAGTTTGGAAGAATTATTACTATCATCCTCTGTCCCATCCTTGAATTACCAATAAAATAAAACTGAGGGACCAGGAACTTAAAAATACTCTTTCCTGATTGTCTTCCTCCCTCTGTCCCTCCTCCCAAAATACTCTTCGCTAAGTAAGTAGCAGGTCAAGAAATTCAGTTAGGCAACTCCTGGCAATTTGATGGACAATACTGAAACCAGTGGAAACCAACTTAAAACTCAGTATTTGAGAATGACGGAGACTCAGTGGCATGCCCCAGAGAAGCGACTGATGGATAAGGAGGCAGTGAAAATTTGTACGAAATTATTGACCTATAAGGGGGCTCAGGAACAGAATCCAGGACGCTGGGTGGTATAAAGGGAAAAAAAAAAAAAAATCAATCCCCAAACAGCATCCTAGAAGCTGGGTGGTAAACTTCTCTTCCACAGTTTGGAAGGTATGAATGAAGCAAATAGAACTGTTCAGAGGAGATTGATTTGGCAAAGTTCTGAATCCCAAAGACTGATGATCTGGGGGAGATTCTCTCTTTTACCTCAAGGCAAGACCACACCTCAACCATCTCAAACAGATAAAAATCTTCCCTAAGAAGACAGCAAGAGATTTCTCAACCTTATACACTTCAAACAAGTCTTTGTTGGGCCAAGATGGGTCAGAGTGATCCAAGGTCTGTCTGCCTGTTCTGGCTGAGCTTCTGCCAAGCAGGATCCAGAAACCAGCTCAGGCATGACTGGTACTGGATACAGACCCCTGTCAACCAAGAGAGCCCTGGTGGGAGCTCCAGAGCAGGGCAGGACTGGCCTCCCCTGTGGTTCCTGGAGGCACAACTAACTTTTCTGGGTGTTTGTACAGGAAGCCTCCCGTGTCTGAGGCCCTCCATTTACACGAAGGACCAGAGAATGCCAGCCATTCTCTGTATTTTATTTACTTAAGTACAAATATATTTGTACTGGTGGAAAAAAATACCAATAGATATCAAATAAATTTTTAAATGAGTTGTACTAATGTAAATACACCTACTTATACATATGAAGTGTGCCTATACACAGATTTATTGGGAAGAGGGCTCACCTGTCTGTTAACCGGTCATGTACTCAGTGACCTGTGAAGCCATCTTTCTATTTTGGATTAGTTTGGAGGGCAGAGAGTATAAAATCCAGTGAATTTATGTTACCCATAGCATTGTTCAATAGCAACGCAAAAGCCGGAATCTTATCTGATGTTTACAATTAAATAGGTAAGAGGGTCCCTGGGTGGCTCAGCCGTTAGGCATCTGCCTTTGGCTTGGGTCATGGTCCTAGGGTTCTGGGGTCCTGGGGTCCTGGTGTTCTGGGATCAAGCCCCACATCGGGCTCCCTACCCAGCAGGAAGCCTGCTTCTCTCTTTCCCAGTCTTCCTGCTTGTGTTCCCTCTCTCACTGTGTCTCTCTCTGCCAATAAATAAATAAAATCCTTTTAAAAAAATAATTAAATAGCCAACATATTTCCTCTTTACTGATGATCTGATAGATTCTTTTGAGGTTTCTCAAGTAATTTCATGTTGCTTTCTATTTCCTAAAAAGCAAAATACATCCCACACTTGATCATAGTCCAAATATTGAGAATCTCCTTGGAAATTCTGTAGCAACATAAAAGCTATAATATTAATTTCTCCTGATGATATATCAGAGTTCTGAAAACTTTTCAGGTAGAGGTTCTGTCATTTCTGATGAAACATTTTACCACGTAAGAGGCACAAACAGATGGAAGTAAATGTGGGTTTTGTTTGTTTGCTGTTTGTTTGCTTATTTCTAGATAATTTTACTAGAGCTAGAGGCAACAGAGTACTTACAAACTTAGAATCCTCTAAATGTTTGAAAATAGTTATTATGGTTTCTATAAGAGGTTTTCCAAAATCTCTACTTGCCCCAAACACAAATAAAGTCCAAATTGCTAACCAGCTAGGCCTCTTCTGAAAGGAAAGAGTCAGCTGTTGAGTTTTTCCTCATATGAGGGGCTCTTTCATTCTTCATTTAGATCCTTCCAAAGGAGTTATAAATATCTATGCTGTGGCTGGGGGGCAACACTCCACACAGTAGTGTGAGTAAGGAGGCAGAGAAAGATGCTCTGATGTGGTAAGAGTGGCTGAGGCAGCAGTAAGATTCCCATTCACCAGGCCATGAAACAGCATTTACCTTTTCACTTGCCCATAAAGAGGTTAGTTATGGATCAGTTCAGGTCAAAGCCTTACTGGGTCTAGCCTCCTTTCTTTGCCTAACGAAGGCCACCTGTTGTGGTGGCTCTATAAAAGTCCTTAAATATTGACTGGTTTGACTAGTGAAGGTTGGTGCCTAATTGCCTAGAACATAATTTTCCTTTTTCAAGTGATGATTGCTCTGAGTTGGTTGGCCATTTTTTCTATTTTGGCCGTTTTTCTCAAGTTTACCCTCCTTTTTTTTTTTTTTTTAAGATTTTATTTATTTGTTTGACAGAGATCACAAGTAGGCAGAGAGGCAGGCAGAGAGAGAGGAGGAAGCAGGCTCCCTACTGAGCAGAGAGCCCAGGACCCTGAGCTCATGACCACCGAGCCGAAGGCAGAGGCCTCAACCCACTGAGCCACGCAGGTGCCCCGTTGCCCTCCTGTTTTGAGATCCTGTGGTAACTTTGTCTTTGATTTCTTGGCAGTAACAGAGTAAAGAGAACATTGGATCAGAAACTAGGAAACTTGAGTTCCCCTTCAGGTTTTGCCATTACCGACTAAATGAATTTCAGAAGAATCACCTAACCTTCCTATGTCTCGGTTCTTTCATCTGTGAAATGAGGGTGTTGAACTGGATGGCTTTTCCAGAAATTAAATTCTGTGAGTGGGCACAATCGCACACCACCCTTTGTTTCCACAATTTATGCTCTGGCAAATTTTATATTACTATTTTCACAAAGGAGACAATAAAGTAATACATATATTTTATGAAAATTTTAGAATAATACAGAAAATTAAAAGAAGATGATTTTAAATACTAAAATCACTCCTACAACTAACTGGAGATAACTGCTGTTAACGTTTGTGGTATTAGTTGCCAGGGTTTCTTGTTTGCATATGCCTGTGTGTTTTTGACTTCCAGTTTATAAACATGTAATAAACATATTTAATTATAAATATATTTCATAGGTAAATAAAATATATAGTTATATAACATGGAATCATGCTGTATATATAATTTCATATGCTATTTATTTCACAGAACATTATATTATGACTGGGTTGTTAAATATTCTTCAAAAATATTATTTTTAATGGTTGTAGAATATATCCTTTTAGCACAGTGCCAGGAAAGAGAAAAGATTGAGTTACTTGAGGAGAGTATATTCATTATCTTTTGCGGCATAACAAATCACTCCAACATTGAGTGTGTTGAAACAGTTAACAAACATTTATTAATTTGCAGCTTTAACGTCAGGAATTTGGGAGCAGTTTGATGGGGTGGTTCTGGCTTAAAGTCTTTAATGAGATTGTAGTCAAGATGTTAGCTCAAGCTGCGATGGGATGAAGGCTTGACCAGGGCTGGAGAAGCTGCTTCCAACATGGCTGCCACTCCCAGCTGGTAACTTGATCTTTGCTGTTGATAGAAGGCCTTAGTTCCTCATTTTAGGGGCCTCTCCATGGGCTGCTTGAGTGTCCTCACAACATGGAGGCTCTCTCGTTCAGGGCAAACGACCTAAGAGAAAGTAAGGCAGAACCTAGAAGGTCTTTTATCAAGTAACCTCAGAAGTCATGCTCCCTATTTTTTACAGCACACCACTGATTACACAGGTCACCCCATTAGGGGTGGGAGGACAGGAACACCAGGAGATGAAAATTTGGGGGGTTCTCTGAAAGACTGGTTACGACAGACGGATTCTCAGAAATGCAATTATGGTATCATATTAACAAGTAATTTTGTTGGAAAAAAATCACATTTTTTGGATTATATTATTTAATATCTGTGTATGTCTATGTAATCCAAGTGTGTACAGTCTTACATTCTCAAACTTTCTAGTCTTTTTCTTGGGTCACTTTGCCCTTTTATATTTCAAACAAATGGTTGATTCTCCTGTCCACGTAAGGATATTGTGAGAAACTTGAAATTCTTTCCCTCCTACTAGCCAATGAATTTTGAAAGTTTTGTAGTATTCTGGTCACCTTTTCTTGTAATTTTACAAAATCACTAAATTTTCAGTCCCTTCTCTATATTCCTCTTCCTGCTATTGTTTTCTTCTGAGATTGCTTTGCCCCCTATTCTTATTTTAATCAAAGTGTTTCAAATGAGGGATTGTTATATATAGCAGATTTTTGTTAAATATTTGGGGGTAGCAAGGCATATTATAGTCTAGCATGATATAAAAAATAACTTAAAGTTTATTATTAGACATCAGTGTCCAGAAATTTCATTAACTGCTTTCGTTTCAAGACAGCTCTTATTAGCTATTTCCTTAAGCCCCAGTTTATAAGTTTTGGGTCTTTTTTCTTCCCTATTGCTGACTCACATTCTTCTCTTCTTTTTACTTTTGAGGCCCATGCTCAATTTGTTTGAAGAAACTAAACATTTCTCTTGCTTCATTATGCAGAATAATTCAGCTATTATTCTCTTATACTATTTTCTTCTAAATTCTCTCATGGGAAGCTTCACATTGGCTTCCCAAGGGGCTCATGAATAATTTCCCTAAGCAAGTAACTATCTTTCTTGATATGAATTATACCAACTCTCTAGTATGTTAACATAGCTTCAGTAATTTTCCTTCCTTCTACAGATAGAAATATTACTTTAATTTTCCTCTTTGTGTTTTTTAAGTTATTTTTTTTTAATTTCAATATGATTTCAGACCTCCAGAAAGTTGTAGGAATAGCAGAAAAAATTCCTATATATACTTCACCAAGTTTCCCCACATAGTAACAGTTTACCACATTTACTTTATATTTTTCTTTCTGTGTGTGTGTGTGTGTGTGTGTGTGTGTGTGTAATTTTTTTTCTTAACCAGTTGAGAGTAAGATGGGGACATGGTGTATCTTATCCATAAATACTTCAGTGTGCATATCCTAAAAACAAGAACATTTATTTGCATAACCCAAGTAAAATGATCAAAATTAGGCAAATAACATTGATACACCATAACCGTCTAATATACAGTCCTTATTCAGATTTTTCAAATTTGCCCAAGAATGTCCTTTTTAGAGAAATGAAATCTGAGATCATGTGTTCCATTTTGCTGTCCTGTCTTTTCATCTGGAACAGTTCCCCAGTCTTTGTGTTTCATGACATTGACATTTTTGAACTATGTAGATCAGTTATGTTATAAAATATCCCTCAGTCTGGGTTTGTCAGTATTTCCTCATGATTAGATTCAGGTTGTGTGTTTCTGCCAGGAAGTACAGAGGGATGTGTTTTTCTTAATGGACCACATCAGAAGACACATGGTGTTGATTTGTCCATTCCTGGTATGGAAGACTGTTTCTAATACTAATTTTTTCCTTAATGCTTATTACATGATTCTAATTGGTTATAATGTAATGCTTTGTAATTTTTTTTTTTGCAATTTCTTCACAATGTGGTCACTTTATTGTAGCCCTATTTCTTAAAAAACAAAAAATTAAGCTTCTTGCTTAGTAGGTTCTTTCTTTTTTGTACCTATTGAAACCTTTTAAGGTTTACTCAAATTCCATCTCCTCTTTGAGCTAATTCAGAGTAATCTTTTCTGAACTAAAATCTTATAATTATTGAATATAAAAAAACTGGCTTGAAGTCTGACATATTGTAAGCATTCATTCAATATTGTATTTTTTGCTTCCTTTCAGCTTTTTGTGTGACATCTCATATGTATTGTTTTAAATGTTTGTTTGCTTCGTGTAATTTTAGATTTGCAAGGAAAATCAGTCATAAGCTAATCTCATTTTAGTTTGCATATGAAGAAATTGAGGAAAGAGAGGTTGTGTGATATTCTTAGGTTAAAAAGTTAATTTTTAGCATTAGATCTTATATCTAGAGTTCGTAGATTCTTAAGATTTTAAGACTGACCAGAGCTTTTTTTTCTTGGAGATATTATAAGGGCAAAGGAGAAGGTTTGATCATCTAGGTTCCTGCCAGCCAATTCAACAAAACTTCCCTGGTTTATCTGTTTTAGATGTTAGAATTAAAACAAACAAACAAACAAACAAAACCTCTGCAACTAAAAAGAACACAAGAATTAAAAATTTGAAAAACAATTGCTCTATTCCATATTAACCCAATGCACAAATGCCCTGCTAGGAACTTATGTAATCTGTACTTCAGATCCCAGAAACAAGGAATCCACTGACTTTTCATTCAATAAATATTTGCTGAGTACTTTGCATGTACCATGCATTTTGTAGGCTTTGGACATACAAAGATAGAAAGACATTAGTAGATACTATTCTCACATAGCTGATACATTTGACACTTAGGAAGCTTAGGAAGCTTAGGAAGTTAATTTATATTAACTTGAGTTCTACTTATTTGCAATTCTCTCTTCAGGGTACACAAAGAAAAACCAGTGGCATAATCTACATAAAACTCTTAAATTTACTGAGGCAGATTGACAGTATCTTTTCTTCTTCAGGGTAAAACTCCCAAGGTCCTTCAACTGTATATATATTTTTTTTTTCTGACTTTTTTTTTCTTTTTTAAATTTTTTAAAAAAGATTTTACTTATTTGTTCATGAGAGACAAAAACAGAGAGAGAGAGAGAGAGACAGAGAGAGAGAGAAGCAGGCTCCCCACTGTGCAGGGAGCCCAATGCAGGACTCGATCCCAAGACCCCAGGATTATGACCTGAGCTGAAGGCAGACGCTTAACCATCTGAGCCACCCAGGCACCATTTTCCTTTTAAAAACAAAACAAGACAAACAAAACAAAACAAAACAAAGCTATTTTTTTAGAGCACTTTCAGGTTTATGATAAAATTCAATGGGAGGTAGAGAGGCTGCCTATATACCCCCATTCCTACACATTCATAGCCTCTTCCATCATCAACATCCTTTGCCATAGTGGTACATTTTTACCAAGGATGAACCTACATAGACATATGATAATTACCCAAAGTCTATAGTTTACCTAATGATTCATTCTTGGTGTTGTACATTCAGTGGGTTTGAACAGATGTATAAGGACATATATCCACCATTATACGATCATACAGACTATTTTTTACTGCCCTACAAATCCCTGTTTTCTGCCTATTCATCTCTCTTCCCCACCCCCATCCCAGGCAATCACTGATTTTTAAAACTGTATGCATAGTTTTGTCTTTCCAGAATGTCATATACTTAGAATCAGACAATATGTAGATTTCTCAGATTGGCTTTTTTCACTTAGTAATATGAATTTAAATTTCTCTATAGGTTTGTAGCTCATTTCTTTCTACTACTGAATAACATCTCCTTGTCTGGATATATCGTAGTTTATTTATCCTTTCACTTACTTAAAGGACATCTTGCTTGCTTCCAACTTTGGCAATTGTGAGAAAGGGCTTCCATAAACATTCATGTGCAGATCTTTGGGTAGATATAAGTCTTTAACTCCTTTGGTTCAATACCAAGATGTGGCATTGCTGGATTGTATGGTATGAGTATGTTTAGTTTTGTAATAAATCATCAAACTGTCTTCCAAAGTGACAAGCACAATTTTGCAGTCCTACCAGCAATGAATGAGATTTCCTGTCACTCTGCGTTTTTGCCAGCATTTGATATTGTCAGAGTTCCAGATTTTGACCATTTTAATAGGTGCACAGTGGTATCTTATTATTCTCTTTTGGATTTCCTAGATGACATATGAGGAGGAGCATCTTTTCTTTCTTTCTTTTTTTTTTTTTAGATTATTTATTTATTTATTTGACAGACAGAGATCACAAGTAGGCAGAGAGGCAGGCAGAGAGAGAGAGAGGGAAGCAGGCTCCCTGATGAGCAGAGAGCCTGATGGGGGACTCGATCCCAGGACCCTGAGACCATGACCTGAGCCGAAGGCAGCGGCTCAACCCACGGAGCCACCCAGGCGCCCAGGAGCATCTTTTCTTTTCATGTTTATTTGTCCTCTGTGTATCTTCTTTGGTTAGATGTCTGTTAATTTTGGCCCATTTTTTAATCAGGTTGTTTATTTTTTTATTATTATGCTTTAAGAGTTCTTTGCAAATTTTAGATAATAGTGTTTTATCAAATGTGTCTTTGCAAATATTTTCTTCCAGTCTGTGGCTTGTCCTATCATTCTCTCAGCATTATTTTTTGGAGAGCAGAGCAGTTTTTAACTTAAATGAAGTATAGCTGGGGCACCTGAGTGGCTCAGTGCATTGAGCCTCTGCCTTTGACTCAGGTCATGATCTCAGGGTCCTGGGATGGAGCCCCACATTGGGCTTTCTGCTCAGTGGGAAGCCTGTTTCCCCCTCTCTTTCTCTGCCTGTCTCTCTGCCTACTTGTGATCTCTGTCAAATAAATAAATAAAATGTTTTTAAAATAAAATAAAATAAAATAAATGAAGTATAGCTTATAATTTATTTCTGTCATGGATCATGTCTTTGGTGGTGTATCTAAAAATGCATCATTATAGCCAAGATCACCTACGTTTTCTTCTACATTATCTTCTAGGAATTTTATAGGTTTGCATTTTACATTTATGTGTGTGGTCCATTTTGAGTTACCTTTTTTAAGGGTTACTTTTGTTAAGGGTGTAAGGTTTGCATTTAGGCTCATTTCTTTACAGGTGGGTGTCCGGTTGTTTTGGCACCATTTGTTGTAGAGTATTTTTGCTCCATTGTATGGCTTTTACTCCTTTGTCAAAGATCAGCTGACTATATTTGTGGGATTCTATTTCTGAGCTTTCTAATTTGTTCCATCGATGTACTGTCTAATCTTCTCCAATACCACAGTCTTCATTACCGTAGCCTTGTAAGTTAGTCAGTGTTGAAGTTGGGTAGTTTCAGTCATCCAACTTTGTTCTCTCTTAATATTGTGTTGGCTGCTCTGGGTCTTTTGCCTCTCCACATAAACTTTAGTTATAAAGTATAAAATAAAAATATAATATAAATATATTTATATTATATAATTTATATAATTTATAATATATAATATAAAAAATATAAAATACTTTAGTTTATAAAGTATTTGCCTCTCCACATAAACGTTTATTGAATTCATAAAATACTTGGCTGGGATTTTTATTGAGATTTCATTGGATCCATAGATCAAGTTGGGAATAACTGACATCTGGAAAATATTGAGTTCTCCTATCCATGAACATGGAATACATCTCCATTTTTCCTTTGATTTAGTTTACCAGTTTTGAAGTTTTCCTTATTTACGTCTTGCATATATTTTGTTAGATTTATTCCTATTTCTCTTAGGAGGTACTAATATAAATGGCATTATGTTTCTAATTTCCAATTCTACTTTCCATTGTTGGCATATAGGAAAGCAACCAACTTTTACACATTAACCTTGTATACTGCAACCTTGGTAGAATTACTTATTAGTTTCAGGAAGGTTTTTTTGTTTTGTTTTGTTTGATCAGTTCTTCCTGTTTTTCTGTAAAGATAATCATGTTATCTGTGAACAAAGACAGTTTTAAATAACCCTTCTCAATCTGTATACCTTTTATTTCCTTTTCTCACCTCATTGCATTTGCAAGGCCATCTAGTATGATGTCGAAAAGGAGTGATGAGAGAGAATATCCTTGTAATGTATCTGATCTTAGCAGAAAAGCTTTGAGTTTCTCACTATTAAGCATGTTAGCTGTAGGTTTTTTATAGATTTAGAGGTTGAGAAAGTTCCCCTCTTTTCCTAGTTTACTGAGGGTTTTTATTTTTAACGGGTGATGGATTTTTATCAAATTAATTTTCTGTATCTTTTGTTATGATCATATGATTTTTTTAAAAAAGATTTTATTTGTTTATTTGGGAGAGAGAAAGTGAGAGTGAGTGACGCACAAGCAGGGGAGGGGCAGATGAAGAAGCAGACTCCACACTGAGCAGGGAGGCTGACACAGGGATTGATCCCAGGTCCTGGTAGTATGACCTGAGCCAAAGGCAGAGGCTTAACCAACAGAGCCACCCAAGCTCCCCTAATTTTTCTTTTTTAATTTGATGATATGATAGATTATATTAATAGATTTTTGAATGTTCAACCAACTTTGCTACCTGAGATAAAACTCACTAGTGGTCATTAAGTGTGATTCTTTTTTTATATTTTTCTTGGATTTAATTTGCTAATATTTTGTTGAGGATTTTCATATTCTTGTTCAGGAGGAATATTTATCTGTAGTTTTTTTCTTCTATAGTATCTTATAATGTCTGGTTTTGATATTAGAGCAATTCTGATCTGCTTCTATCCTTTGAAAGAGATTATAGGAAATTGACATAACTTCTTCCTTAAATCTCAGCCTGGTGCTTTCTTTTTCGGAATATTATTAATTCCCTATATAGATTTGGGTTTCTGACCTATATTATTATTTTTCTTTCATCTAAAGAACACCTTTTACTATTTATTGTAAGGCAGGCCTACTGGCAACAAATTTCTTTAACCTTTGCTTCTCTTTAATTTTCCTTCACTTTTAAAGGATAATTTTGCAGGATACAGAATTCTAGGTTGGTGGGTTTTTTTTTATCAACAGTTCAAATACTGTTCTCCCCTTTCTTGCTTGCATGGTTTTTGAGAAGGTGGATATAATTATCTGTGTTCCTCTATAGGTAAAATACATTTCCCCCCTTTAGCTTCATTCAATATTTTTTCTTTATTTTTAAATTTCTGTAACTTGAAAATGATATACCTAAGTATAGTATGTATGTATGTCTGTATTTTTATGTTTATCCTGCTTAGTGTTTTCTGGATTTCCTGGATGGTTGTCTGGTGTCTGACATTACTTTGGGGAAATTCTCTATCATTACTGTTTCAAATATTTCTTCTGCTCCTGTCTCTCTTTCTTCCTTTTCTGGTATTCCCTTTATGCATATGTAAAACTTTTTATAGTTTTCCTAAAATCTTTAAATATTCTGAAATTTTTTTCAGTCGTGTTCAGTTGTTGTTAGGTTTTCTGTTTATATATTCTCTAATGCAAATAATTTTTTTTCCCTCAACTGTGTCCAGTCTACTAATGAACCCATTAAAACCATCCTTCTTTTCTGTTATGGTGTTTTTTATCTCTAGCATTTCTTTATGGTTCTCTCAGGATTTGCATCCTTCTATTTACATTGCCCATCTGTTCTTACACATTGTCTATTTTATCCATTAGAGCTTTTAGCATATTCATTATAGTTGTCTTAAATTGCCAGTCTGATAATTCTAAAATTCTTGCTGTATCTGGTTCTGATGCTTGCTTTGTCTCTTCAAATTTTGCCTTTTGGTATGCTTTGTAGTTTTCTCGACAGCTGGACATGACATATTGGGTAAAAGAAACTTCTTTAGATAGAATGTTAGTAATGTGGTGAGATATAGGGGGAAGGGAAGTGTTATATATTCTACAATTAGGTCTCGGTTTTTTAGTGTGTCTATGCCACGGGACTGTATATTTCACATGTGTTTTTAAGTTTTTCCTCCCCTTCTGAAGTGGCCAAGAGTTGATATTTCTCTTCTTCATATCTATTAGACTCTGATAATAGCTGAGCAGGTTAGGCTCTAGTTAACTACTTTCTCCTGAGGTCAGGCCTTGATTATAGGAACAGGGTGTTCTGGCATATTTCAAAGTCATTCTCTCCCCTCCCTCCACTCCCACCTCTCACTTGCCAGAAACCTGGGATGATTTTTCTGAAATATTTGCTATGGGAAACTAGCAAAACTTTTGGAGGCAAATCTCACAATATATGGTTCTCCCTGAAGTCTTTAATTCTCAGAATTGCCTGCACTGAGCCTCTAACAAGTCATCAATTATAGTTCAGATTTTCTTATCCCTTCACTCTTTTCTATGGTGGTTTCTGCTTATGAGTCTATTCAGGTAAGCTACGACTCCCTGTGTTTCCCTGTCTCTCCAGTCTTGTGGGCAGCAGTTTGTTCTATGTCTTCCCCTCTCATATGTAATCAAGAAGAGTTGTTGATTTTTGTCTGTTCAATGTTTGACTTGTTGTTAGGATGGAGTAGTGACTTCCAAGCTCCTTATGCATGAAATTGGAAATTGGAAACTATTTTTTAATGACATGGCATCAAGTTGATACACCACTGAAGACACTTAACTCCATACATGTTCCAGTTGCCAACATATTTCTGAATTGTGTGGTACTTAGACCTTTACAATGGTAATAAAATTAAAATGAGGTCTTTAGGGTGGGCCCTAATCTAATATGACTGGTGTTCTTCCTGAAAATGGAATTTTGGATACAGATATACACATACAGAGAAAAGACCATATGAAGAGACATAGGGAAAAGATGGCCATCTATGAACCAAGGAAAGAGGCCTAGAACAAGACCTTTCCCTCACAGCTCTCAGACAGAACCTACACCACTGACTTAAGATTTGATTTCAGGCCTTTTGGCTCCCAAACTGTGAGACAATAAATTTATGTTGTTAAAACCACACAATTTGTAGTACTTTGTTATAGCAGACCTAGCAAACCCATATGGGTTTAGAAGAATTATTCACAAGTATTAAAAAATGCTTATTACAGATAAGACTTAATTATGTCTATATGCTAAGTTATTAGGAATGTCTAAGCAATCCAAATATATCAATGCATTTAAGTTTTATAAAAATCCCTTTGAGATAGGTACTGTTATCCCTTCCTTTGTGTAGAAGAAAAAACCCTCTCTCAGAGAGATTTATAAAATTGTTCTAAGTCACCCAGTTAAGATTTAGATGGCTGGCCTGTGGAGTCTATACTCTTTTTTTTTCTTTTAAAGAGAGGGAGAGAGAGAGTTGGCAGTTGGGGGGGTGGACAGAGGGAGAGGGAGAAGCAGACTCCCTATTGGGTAGGGAGCCCAATGTAGGACCCTGAGATCATGACCTGGACTGAAATCAGGAGTTAGACGTTTAGCCAAATGAGCCACCTAGGCACCTTATAACCCTACTTTGGGTAGTACCCACTGTCCAGAGAGAGGGAGAGTTTGCCAAATTATAGGGTTACTTATTTATTTTTCCAGAATTTAGGAAAATCACATTTTAATTGGTGAGTGTTAGTGCTTGTATTAATTTTTTGTGACTGTCATAATAAATTGTCACAAACTGGGTCACTTACAACATAAATTTGTTCTCTCACAGTTTTGGAGACCAGAAGTCTGAACTCAAGGGCTACAGTCTCCATAGGCCCTAGAAGACATCTGTTTTTTTGCATTTTTCCAACCTCTGCTTACTCTTTGCATTCTTTGGTATTCTTTCACTGTATTACTCCAGTCTCTGCCTTATTGGTCACATTGTCTGCTGCTCTCTGTCTGTGAGCATCTCCTCTGAATACCGCTTATAAGAACACTGCTCATTGGATTTAGGGCCCAGATAATCCAGGATGATACCTTCAATTTAAGATCTTTAACTTAATTACATATCTAAAGACTTTTTCTTAAAAATGAGGTAACATATACAGTTTCCAGGGATTTAATTTGATGTGGACACATCTTCTGGAGGGCTACCATGCAACGCACTACAATGCTGTCTTGTATTTTTAAGTCCGTATGCTTTTCTTGTGATTGTAGTGAACCACAAACATTTAGGTAAACTAATGAGGAAATACAGTGACAAGAGGGGAAGAAAGGAAAGAAAGAGGAAAGGATAAGATGAGAGGAGAGGAAAGAGTTAGCTCTAGGGACAATGACCATTGTCCCTATGTTTCAATATGTGCTACCAAAGTTGAATCCTTGTTATTTTAGAGTAGTTTAAAACAAGTGAAAAAGTTATGGATTTGTTTGGGGAAAATTCGGGTAAGTGTTTGAATAAAAAATAGGGGAAAAGGGTTTTTAAGGCAACTGAAATGATCTATTTTAAAATTATAAGTCCTTCTAAAGAATATTATCATAAAGAAATAGCAATTTAAGTCATCATCATAATCTTCAATTATGATCTTCAATAGATCTGTCTCCCTGCCTCTGTTTCTATGGCAAACAAATAACATTTCAGCATAGTTTCATACAATTATAAGGCTAAGAAACAGTTTGCCATTGGCAAGCCTTGTGAATGTAAGATATTAGTGAGACTTCTGCATATGCATGTTCACATTAATTTGCCAAAACTTAATTTAAAATCCAGAAACTGAAATGTTATTCATAATAAGAAAGTTGGAACTTTCTTAAAAGCTTTTCACACCCTAATAATAATGTAACAATGAGCATGAGCAGACAAATTCACAAAAGAAGTCCTATAAACACTAAAAATAAAAATCAAATTCAGTAATAATCAAAGAAATGCAAGTTGCATGTTTTTATCCACATACTGGTAGTGATTAAAAAGAATAATTCTATCCAGAATTGTAAAATATGTGAATGAAACGGCACTTTTATACTAACTGGTGGGATGTAAACCAGGACAAATTTTCCAAAGGGAAAGTCTTCAAAATGTGCAGATACTTCGACCCAACAAATTCAGTTCTAGGCAGTGTATCCTAAGGATATAAAACATGTTTACTCAAAGATGTATGCACAACGAGGTTTATTCTGATATGCTTGTATTAGTTATGAAATGAATCAATTTTGTGAAAAGCATATTTTATTTATGGATCTTATTCAAATATATAATTCACATACTTATTACATAAAAATATCTGGCAACAAAAACATTAAGAATATTATCTAGAATAGATACTAAAGTTATGTGAAACTTTTAAAGTATTTATTATTGTTTTTCATTTTTAAATAATTTGAACCACATGTAAAATAAATAAAAATGTATTTTGAGATATTTAAATATACTCTTTATTGGGTTCTTCATCATAGAAGAAAACAATATGTTAGACAGTGTTTTATAAGTGTATTTTTGAGATTTTTCTCCACTAAATTTTGCATTGTGCATATATATAGTTAATAGAAAATACACATGGAGATTTTTTTTTTTCAGGTAAAATTTATAATTTGTTGCCATAGAGAAGAATAAATTTCCAAAACTAAAAACAAATTCCAAGAATGTGTTCTACTTACTTCAAAAGGATAGGCATTTAAAATTTCCAATAGATATATACTTGGCAAGTTAAGAATGTTTAGGATGCTAGGCCCCTGGGTGGCTCAGTCATTTAAGTATCCAGCTCTTTATTTTGGCTCAGGTCATGATCTTGGGGTCATGAGATTGAGCCCTATGTCAGGCTTCTCTCTGGGTATGGAGCCCACTTAAGAGTCTTTCTCTCTCCCATTCCCTCTGCCCTCCCCACCCCTGACTTGTGCATGTGTGTACTCTTTCTTTCTCTCTCTAAACAAGAAAAAAAATGCTTAGGACTCAAAGAAATAAGATTAAATGAAGGGGAAATAGTCAAATACGAAAGTAGAGATTTTCTACTTTTCTTGCTACTGCCTGCTTTATATTGTAGAATAAGATACTTCAGGGACATTTCTTCACATTCAACTCAATTCAGTAAATATTTATTGAGCTCAGTCATCATGTTCAATAATGAAGAAGTTACTGAGTCATCATCACTTTTTTCTAGGAGACCAATCCTGGACCTTCTCATATTCAAGTAATTTCCAGATTCACACGAGAAATACTTTAATAGTAGTACTCAGAAATACTGCCTAGGCAATGTGACTCTGAAATTCTAATATTTTAGTTATTAGTTTTCTTCTGTCCATGCTGTCATGAGTTGTCGCTCTCGGCCCGCAAGAACGACCCGCAGACGAGGTGAGTGGCAAGCTTCTTTTTAATCATGGCGGCCGCCGCAAACCAAGCACACAGCGATATTTATGCACGCGCGTTCACCCCCCCCTCTTGTCCAATCACAATGCCGCGCACGCAGCGTCCTCGTGGCACTCTTATGTAACCATACAGGACTCTATTGTTCTCTAGCGGTGATCAGCGTTTCTCTCTTGGCTCCTGGTGCTGCTCATGCGTCAGCCACGAGCGCACCCACATCCCCCTAAACCAATCATTCTTAATTCCTCAATCTACAGGCACTGCCGTCTACGTGACTCCTTGCATCTGCTGAATGGCTCTCCACAGTCATGAGTGCCATTATAGGCAGAAGATTAAAGTTAAAATCCAGTATTTTCTCAAAGTAAACAGTATGAAGGCTCTGTTCCTTTTCCTTCCTCAATAACATATTGCTTAGTCCTTTGGGGCTACTATAGCAGAATAACACGGACTGCACAGTGGATAAACAACAGAAATTTATCTCTCATAAGTTCTAAAGGCTGAGAAGTCCAAGATCAAGGTACTGGCATGGTTGCCTTCTGGTCTGTGGACCCTTTTGCTGGTTCAAGGTGGCTTGTTGTGTTCTTACATGGTAGAAGGGGCTGTGGAACTTTCTGGAGTCTCTTTATAAGGCACAAGTCCCATTCATGAGGGCTCGTTGGAAAGGCCCCACCTCCTCACACCATCATCTTTGGCATTTGGGATTTAACACATAAATTTTGAGGGGATGTATACATTCACACTGTGGCATGCTCTAAGAAGAGCCATAAACATGACAGGTAGCCCTCAGGAATGGATTCTCTCTCAGTACTGGATATGGTGGTCTTCATTTACTTTGAACTTGAGCAACACGTTTAAGGTGATTATAACTGTACTATGTCTCTATCATCTCATGCTTTGGATTTATATAATTAAACATAATGTAAATATGTATAAAAGACACACCCATTAAAAAATAAAATAGAACCTAAAGGAATTAAAACAAAGGGGAAACACCCTATTTTTCACTCTTTCCTGCCCTCAATACAATTGCTCTTGAGGCAACCAATTTAAATCTCTTGTGTTTTCCTCCTTGTTGCTAAATAAGGCATTTATACGTATTACATTCTCTGCTTCCTGCTAGGATATTGAAGATTTAATTTCTTATACCTCCTTCCAGCTTTATACCGATCCTTGCAAAATAATCATGTATCTTAATTTTAGGTACACCATTTAACAATATTTGCATTAGAAAGAGATAAATGATTCCTATAGTATCAAGTATTGACCTTGGATTGTATTTCTTTTCCGGTAAAATTTTGTTCCCTAAAGTTGCTAATCATTTTACATTTTCTTAGAGGACTTTCTTATCAAAATGGTTATATTTCCTAAAAGAGCTTCATCAGAACCATTTTGCTGTTAAAAAAAAAAAAAAATGGGGGTGTGTCGGTGGCTCAGTGGGTTAAAGTGCCTTCCACTCAAGTCATGATCCCAGGGTCCTGGGATCGAGCCCCGCATCAGGCTCTCTGCTCGGCAGGGAAATGCTTCCCTTCCTCTCTCTGCCTGCCTCTCTGCCCACTTGTGATCTCTGTCTGTCAAATAAATAAATAAAATCTTTAACAAAAAAAGGACCCCAGTAGGCTTATGTTATACTGTGTCTGAATCAGTGGCTCTAGGCCATAGCCACAGTGTTGGCAGTTTCAGACACTCTGTCTTAGGTCACAAACATTTTCCTTCTTAAGGTACTCCCTGGTGTAAAGATGACTACCTCCTTAAACACTTTGTATAAGGTTACTCAAAAGACAAGTGTATGCAGCGATGCATGCCTGAATGTTTTTAAACAATCCACACTTATGATGGATAATTTTTACATTATAGAAATAGGTAAAGAGCTAAGATACAAGAAAAAAGTAAGACACAAGCCAGAGCTCTCTAACATTTGACTACTAGGTGTTCCAGGAAAGACACAAAAAGAACTTGGGGCAGGATGATGTAAAAAGAAATAAAGAACCATAAAATTCCAAATTGAAGGAGCCAAGCTACAATTTTTCCTCAGAATTTTGAAGAAATATCCCATTGCCATATAGCATCCAGTGTTACAGATGAGAAATCTGAAGATATTCAGGTTTTTATTTCTTTGCAGTTCCTTCTACTCTCTGGAAGATTTTAAGATCTTCTTTTTACCTTCGGAATTCTAAAATTTCATAATGAAGCACTTTTCTGCCAATATTTTTAAAAATCATATTGCTAGATGCTCTCTTTGCCCTTTCAATGTGGGCCCTATGCTTCTTTCGCTCCAGTAAGGTTTTGCTTTAGCTTTGTTTTTTTCTTTTCCTTTTCTGAAGCTTCTATCAACCAGATGTGAGATCTCCTAGTTTTGTCTTTTATGTCTCTTGCTTTAAAAAAAGAAAATGTTTTCAGCTTTTTCAGTTTTTTTATTTTTGAGAAATGTCTTTTATTTGTTTTATTTTCCAAACTTTCTGCTGATTTTCAAATAGTTATTTCCCAAGAACTCTTTGTTTTCTTTTGTTATTTTTTGTAGTGCCTGATTAAAGACATTTAATCTGGTTGGTATACACACTGGAGGGTATCATTTTTGTTATTGTTCCTATTAGTCTCAGATCTCAGTTTTCTCTTTTTCTTCTGGGATCCCCCCTCCCCCCCCGTTTATCTTGTTTGTCTTTCACATTGCTTGTCTTTTCACATTTTTTCTTAAACCATGTTGACTTTCAATTGCCCATTAAAAATCTGGCTGTGACCTCTGTGTTTGATTCCATTTTCAGCTGGCAGCCCTGTTAGTGATCAGAGAGCCAGAGGACTCAAAAAATGTCAAAATACCAGACATTTGTTCTCTGGGATTCTTCATTTTCTCTTTAAAAAAAAAAAAAAAAAGCCTTCATTCTCTTGTCTAAGAATTAGACTCCTGACTCCTCTTTCTCGTATTCCATGAGAAGTGGAGTGTGTTGGTGTGGACATGGGATGAGACAACTGGATGCACACCTTCAACCAATCCCACGTTTGTAGCCCATAATCTTATCACTCCTAGCATTGCTTTTCTGTCTGCAGTTCTGTGGGATATGTTGCTTTCTTTCTTCCTTTTTCCAAGCATTTATCCAAGCTAAGGTCTCTTCTGAGGTGCTGTGTCGGGGTTGCTCCCCTAAGATGGCGCCATAGAGCATGGTAGCTCACCCCAAGTATGGTTTAGCATGCTGGACCGGTAGTCAATGACGGGTAATGAGGACGATAACGGCGTACCAACCTAAGACAGAAGCTGCAGCATGCTCTGCAGTATTTGATGACGGGTAAGGATGCAAGTTGATCATCCCAACCTAAGACAGGCAGGGTCTCTTATCCATACAAATAAATAAAGAAGGGGCAGCTGTCAGGGTCGAGCCCCTAAGATGGCGCCGGCTACATAGCCGAGCAGCACGGACAGCCTGAAAAACATCCACTCTGGCCACACATGACCTCGTGCTCCTCATAAGAACGCTGCATGCCACCACTGCCTAGGAGGCCCAGATACCTCCTGTTCACGTGAACACCTCTGTGATTGGCTGTATACCTCCTGTTCACGTGAACA